>NC_071985.2:135762500-136066666 GCF_028885655.2 Pongo abelii
AATGCAATGTCTACCATGCAGGAGTAATGGCATGGTAGCTGAATTGAACATACTGATCAATCATTAATATATTTTTAGGATCTACCTTAAATGTCACTTCTTTTGTGAGTCTGTCTGTGACCCTCTTCCTTGGCCTCCAAGAAAGTCAAATCACTCCTTTTTGTTTTCTTACAGCCCATGGTTCCTATAACTAATATTGCAAGTACTGCATTTTCTTTTAATTGTATATCTTCTTGTCCAGTGCTGCAGGTCATTACAAGCATTTTGAAGGAAAGATAATACCTAATTCATACTGGAGTTTGCCAGCACCTAGCACAATGCTACATGTTTATAGAATTAAATTGCATGAATTATCTGTTGTGTCCTTATTTAGGAGGAAAAAAGAAAGCCAATGTACAATTAAAATTCCAGCTAGATCCTTTTAAGAACAGCACAGTCATTTTAGAAGAAAACAATAAACCTGCCAAATTACTGTACTTTCAGTAGGTTTTAAAAAGTGATGAAATACATATTGGTGATATTAATAAATGAACATAATCTGTGCTCATTAAAAGGCTCTCATTAGGATAAAATCAGAAATGCTGCCATGGTGGTTGTACAGCAACTCTGAAAACAAGGATTTGTTTTGATAATAGAAACCAAAATTGTATCCATATGACCAGGTACATCATTCTCAGTTATTGATAAAACAATTCTAAAATTCATATGGAGCCAAAAAAGAGTCCAAATAGCCAAAGCAAATTTGACAAAAAGAACAAAGCTGGAGTCATCACATTACCTGACCTCAAATTATACAATTAGGCTGTAGTAACAAAAACAGCATGGTACTGGTACAAAAATAGACACATGGATCAATGGAACAGAAAAAAGAACCCAGAAAGAAAGCCACATATCTACAGTCAACTGACCTTTGACAAAGTTGACAAAAAGCATACACTAGGACAAGGACACTGTTTTCAATAAATAGTGCTGGGATGATTGGATTGCCATATGCATAAAAATTGAATTATACTTCTACCTCTAACCATATTTAAAAATCCCCTCAAAACGCATCAAAGACTTAAATGTAAGATCTAAAACTATAAAAATACTAGAAAAAAATCTAAGGAAAACTCTTCTGGACATTAATGTAGGCAAAAATATTTATGACAAAGACCTCAAAAGCAAATGCAACAAAACCAAAAATAGACAAATGGGACTTAAAATAAAAAACCTCTGCACAGCAAATGAAATAATCGAGATAACAGAAGGCCTACAGAATAGGAGAAAATATATTCAAACTGCATATCCAACCGGAACTGTCACCCAGAATATACAAAGAACTCAAACAACTCAACAACAACAACAAACAAGTAACCCCTATTAAAAAGTACGCCAAGGACTTGAACAGACATTTTTCAAAAGAAGACAAACCCCATCAAGCATATAAAAAACTGTTCAACATCACTAATCATCAGAGAAATGTAAATTAAAACCACAATGAGATATTATCTTATACCAGTCAGAATGGCTCTTATTAAAAAGTCAAAAAATAACAGATGTAGGTGAGGATGTGGGGAAAAAAAGGGAATATTTATACATTTTTGGTGGGAATATAAATTAGTTCAAACCCTGTGGAAAAGAGTATAGAGATTTCTCAGAGAACTGAAAATAAAACTACCATTCACCTCAGCAATCCTACTACTGGGTTTATATCCAAAGGAAAAGACATCATTACATCAAAAAGATACTTACATTCATATGTTTATGGCAGCACTATTCATGATAGCAAAGATATGGAATAAAGCTAAATGTACTTTGACAGATAATAAAGAAAATGTAGAATACTATTCAGCCATAAAAAAAGAATGAAATGTATTTTATAGCAACATGGATGGATCTGGAAGTCATTTTCTTCTTTTTTTATTTTTTTAATTTATTTTTGTTTATTTATTTGAGACACAGTCTTGCTCTGTCACCCAGGCTGGAGTGCAGTGGCATGTTCTCGGCTCACTGCAACCCTGCCTCTCAGGTTCAAGCGATTCTCATGCCTCAGCCTCCCCAGTAGCTGGGATTACAGGCGTCTGCCACCACGCCCAGCTAATTTTTGTATTTTTAGTACAGACAGCGTTCCTCCAGGTTGGCCAAGCTGGTCTCGAACTCCTGACCTCAAGTGATCCACTCACCTCAGCCTCCCAAAGTTCTGGGCTTACCAGCATGAGCCACTGCGCCCTCTGGAGGCCATTATTTTAAGTGAAACAACTCAGAAAAAGAAAGTCTGCATGTTCCCACTTGTGAGTGGAAGTTAATTAATGTGTACACATGCACATAGAGTGTGGAATAATAGTCATTGGAGTCTCAAAATGGTGGGAGGGTAGAAGCAGGCTGTAGGATGAGGAATTGTGTAGAAGCAGGATATGGGATGAGGAATTGCTTAATGGGTACAATGTACATTACTCGTGTGATGGTGACACTAAAAGCTCAAACTTCACCGCTATGCAATATATCCATGTAACAAAACTGCACTTGTACCCCTTAAATTTATACTAATGAAAAAAACTGAAATAACACAATTTCATAAAACTATTGCTATTTGGTTGTGGTAATATTATATGTAGATGTCTAATTATCTATTTTTTTCTTTTCTGGCAAGTTGTTCAACACAGAGAATAAAGCAGTGTCCAAAGAAATGTATAAATGTCAACAGCAAGACCCTTACCAAATGCATAATGACAGTTTCACCAAGAGGATACTATAATTTCCTATTTACAACTTTAAAAGTTTTGTATCTTCTATGCCACTTATTTTTCCTTATTGAAATATAAATTACTTAGAGGAAAAATACAGAGGTCTTAAATGAACCATTTGACAAGTTGTGACAAACACATATATCCATGAAATCCTCACCTTTGCCAAAGCATGCAACATTGCCAACACCTTAGAAGATGCCTTGTGCACTTTTCCAGCCATTACCTCTTCCTTTACCACCACCAGAAGCAAACACCATCTAGCACCTGTCACCATAGATTAGTTTGTTCATGTTTTTTAGCATTCACATAAATGGAATTCTACAGAATATGTATTTTTGTGTGTGTTGCAACTTTCACTCACTGCAATATTGCAGAGATTTTTTCATATTATTGTAGGTATTAGTTCATTTTTGTTGGTAAATAATACTATATTTTATTAAAATACCACAATTTATTTACTCTAAATTATATTTAGGCTGTTTTCACTTTTTTGGTGTTATAAATATTTTTGCTATAAACATACTTGCATAACTCTTTATGTGAACATGTTTTCATTTCTCTTGGCTAGTACATAGGAGTATAATTTCTCAGTCATAAGGTGGATGCATAAGTTTTACAAGAAACTTCCAAACAGAGTTCCAAAGTGGCTTTACTATTTCACAGTCCTACCAGCTGTGGGTGAGTGTTTGGTTCTTCTATGTTCCAGCCACCTTTTGATATTCTCAGTCTTTTTAGTTTCAGCTATTCTAGTACATGTGTTGTTATCTCATTGTGATTTTAATTTTCTTCTCCCTAATAAGATGATGTTAACACTTCTTTATGTTCTTATTGGCCATCCATGTATCTTCCTCTGTGAACTGTCTATTCAAATATTTTGTCCATTTTTTAGTTTTTTAATTGAGTTTTTGGAGTTCTTAATCATTCTAGTTATAAGTCGTTAGATCAGCAAAAGCATTTGACAAAATCCAACATCCAATCATAATAATGGCCTTCAGCAATTCATTAACAGAAGGAAACGTCTACAAAAATTCTATAGCTAGTATCATACTTAATGTTGAAAGGATAAATTATTTTCTCTTAAGATCAAGAGCTGGGCAAGAATGTCCATTCTTTCTACTTCTATTCAATATTGTACTGGAAGTCCTAACCAGTGCAATAAGGTCATAAAAATAAATAAATGATATTTAGATTGGAAAAAAATGGGCTTACACTGTCTTTATTTGCAGATGGTAAGATTATGTGCATAGAAAATCCTAAAGAACCTATAAATACACTATTAAAATAATAAGTGAATTTAACAAAGTTTCATAATACAAAAACAATATACAAAAATTGTTCTGTTTCTACATGAACAATTGGAACAATGAACTGGAAATTAAAATTTTAAAATGTCATTTACATTGGCATGTAAAAACTATAAAATACTTAAGAACAAATTAAAATATATGTAGTATCTGCACTGAAAGAAGAATTGCTTTCACAGCCGCGTGGATACATGCAGCCAACAAGCGTATGAAAAAAAGCTCAGTGTCACTGATCATTAGAGAAATGCAAATAAAAGCACACTGAACTACCATCTCTCACCAATCAGAATGGGTATTAATAAAAACTCAAAAAATAATAGATGCTGGTGAGGTTGCAGAGAAAACAGAATGCCTATACACTGTCAATGGAAGTGCAAATTAGTTCAACCATTGTAGAAAGCAGTGTGTTGATTTCTCAAAGAGCAAAAAAAAAAAAAAGAACTGCTATTCTACCCAGCAATCCCATTGCTAAATATATACCCAAAGGAACATAAATCATTCTACCATAAAGACACATGAACACATATGTTTATTGCAGCACTATTCACAATAGCAAAGACATTAAATCAACCTAAATGGCCATCAGTGACAGATTGGATAAAGAAAATGTGGTACATATACACCATGGAATACTATGCAGCCATAAAAAGGAACGAGACTGTGTCTTTTATGGGAACATGGATGGAGCTGGAGGCCATTATCTTTAGCAAACTAATGCGGGAACAGAAAACTAAACACTCCATTTTCTCACTCATAAGTGGGAGCTAAATAATGAGAATACATGGACACAAAATAGGGAACAACAAACACTGGGGCCTACTTGAGGACGGAAGGTGCAAGGAGGGGGAGGATCAGGAAAAAAATAACTACTGGGTACTAGGCTTAATACCTGAGTGACAAAGTAACCTGTATAATGAACCCCCATGACACAAGTTTACCTTTATTACAAACCTGCATATGTACCCTTGCATCTAAAATAAAAGTTAAGAAGAACTGCTGAAGAAAAATGAGAGAAGACTTAAAACAATGGTAAGGTATATTAAGATGTTATATCTCCCTGGATTGATCTGTATATACATCATAATCCCAATCAAACTCCCAACATGTGTTTTTTAGAAGTTGACAAGCTATGCTAAAATTTACACTGGAATTCAGACAAACTAGACTAGCCAAAACAATCTTGAAAAAGGAGAACAAAGTGGGAAGAGGGAGAATTTGTACTATCTGCCTTCAAGATTTTCTATAAATCTACAGTAATCAAGCCAGTGTGTTTGAGTGTCAGGGTAGACAAATAGATCAATGGAATGGAAAGTCCAGAAATAGACCCACACATATACACTCAATTGATTTTTGACAGAGGTGCAAAAGCAATCCAATGGAGAAAAGAAAGCCCTTTCAACAAATAGTACTGGAATTATTGGATACCTATATTAAAAAATGAACCTCATGTCTACCTCACACAGGACAGAAAAGTAATTTTAAATATATGATATAAAAAAGTAAACGGTAAGGTAAGACTATAAGATTTTCTTTTTAGAGTTTTAGATTCACAGCAAAATTGAACAGAAGGCATATACTCCTTGCCTTCAAACTGTACATTTTTAAAAGAAAACATTAAGTAAATATCTTTATAACCTTGGGGAAAGGAAAAATGTCTTGGACAGGATACCAAAAAAACACTAACCATACAAGAAAAAATAGATGAATTATGCTTCATCGCAATTAACTTATACTCATCAAAAGATACAATTAAGAAAATGGAAACGCAAGTCACAGATTGGGAGAAAATATTCCTATACTTGTATCTCATGAAGAACTTGTGCCCAGAATAAATGTATATAATATTTTCAAAATGTAAACTGTAATAATTAGAAAATTTAATTTTATTGATGAGTATATAGAATCTTAAAATGGAAAATCTATGATAAGGACCTGCTGGTAGGCTCTTGCAGCTTACTCCTGTCCATCTATGATAACATTTTTGGGGGACTTTTTTATACTGTAATGACCATTCTTGGAGCTAACCCAGAAAAGAGGAGAAGGGAAGGGAATGAAAGCCATTTTTCTTCAAGTTCATTGTATGGCCCTGTACTTCTTGTCCATGTTATCTTCTCCCATTGCAGCTTTGTCCCCACAGTTATTCTCCCTGGGACTGCCAGACAGTTACATTATGTTGTTAGAAAAGTTCCAGATGATATTTACATTTCTGTCAGTTACTTGGGTAATGATTGATATAAAATATATTATAGAGGTCACTTTCTATGATTGTAGTCAGATCACATGAGGCTAAATATTTTTTATTGTTTTAGTTCATTTCATAGGGCATGAGGAAGGAAAATAAAAAACAAAACACCAGTCCCTGAAAGTTCAAACGTTCAAAATTATCAGATCAGAATGTACTGCATAAATGTTATGAAGACTTAATCTACATCTCAATATCGTCAGATGGTTTGAGTGATATCTTAAGTAGAATGCTGGAGTGTCAAGTATCCTGTAAAAATAAGACACCTGTTTTATAAATGGTGATTATTCCTCCTTAGAAGCAAAAAATGTTGGATAAAAATTTGATAGCCCCATCTTGTTCTGAGCTTCTGATCATCTCATCAGTGTGTGATGATCCCACAAATAAGTCAATGTGCTGTAGTCAAAAGCTTACCACAGAAGAGAGAGTGCTTGAAACCCAGCAGGTCTGAGCTTAAATCCAGGCATGATGCCTTACTACTGGGTGAGCTTGGAACAGCTACATGGATCCCACAATCCTCCATTTATGTAAAGGCAAACTGAGATGATGATAGCTATTTTGCAGTACTTTGTAAAGATTAGAAATCATATATGTACACAGAAGTCTTCTGTGATAAAAAAGAGAAATCCTCTATCTAAAGTGTATAGCATGTAGTTGTAAGCAATCAATACATGGTGGTTGTTATTATAACTATTCGTAACATGGAGAGGCATAGATAGATAGGCAGTTTGGGGTAATACTGAATATGTGATATATCCATTTCCAAAATATATGGGTAATATTGGGGTAGATAGAAACATTTGAGCAATACTTTATGAGTTGATTTCTTCTCTCCTTTGTGTAGATTTTTCAGATGGTACTTACAAATTGTTTTTAGAAGTTACCTTAACCTATTGACACCATGATTTTACTAGCTTAGTTTTGTTTGATCTGGTCAAAAGCTAGCATCTTTGTCTTTTGAAGCACCTCCTATCCCAAAAAGCTTCTAAATAATTCAGAAGTGTTCACTTTCCAGGTAAAATGGAGATAAATTAACTAACTTCAAGTTTGGGCAGTAAATTGTCATGAGTAGTCCGTCATTCTTCCTAAAATAGGCAGAAGGGAGGTGTCTACTGCTGTTGCCAAAAGTTAACATCTGAATTTAACGTGAACCATTAGGAGAGGGGCTGATAAGAGTCCCTCAAGTTAAGGGAAGAGGTAGTTTTGCATTGCTTATAACCAGAATAGTTTGTGAAGTCCTGTAAGCCTCCCCAACTTCGTTTCTCTCATCCCAGAGGTAAGTTGGTTCATTTTACAAGGCAACTCTAATCATTTGGTAGTAACTGCTGGGAGCCCTGTATAGAGGAAGCTCGTGATTCAAAGCCTAGCCCAGCAGAGGTGTGTGATCAATTGTCAGTGCCTGCGTGGAAATTGAGATATAGGATGAGATAGTACAGAACATGGATTTCCACTTCCATGTCTGAGTGTGGAGTACCAACAGGTCACCAGTTCTAGAATGTGGGCAGCAATGTGCTTTTTGAATCTGTAGCCACTACATCTGCCTTATCACAATCCACCATTGCATGCCTGAAGTAAAATGTAAACTATACTACATTTTCATTGTGTTGTCATTCTCCCATAAGTTCCTTTCTTTTGTCCATCGTGCTTATACAAATTATGATTCTCCATTTCTCCTTACTACATCAAATTGCCAAACACAAGTGCAGTTACTTCTTTTGTCACATTCATGGGTGTGGTTAGGTATAATTCCTCATACTTCATTGAATATAACTAATCAGAATGTACCTTATTTAATTGTATACTTAAAACTTGTATGAAAATGCTTTTCATATTCAACATAAGTTGTCCACATTAATTCTGATGTTGCTTTTAAACCATGAAAAAAAATGAGGATTGTTCTTGTTCTGGGTGGAGATTGAGGTTTTAAAAAGAAATCATTACTATGTCCATGTAAGTTATAACTTGAATTCAAATTCTAGCCTTGAATTCATGCCATACTTCTATGATCTCTACAAAATCAGTGGACATTTATAGCAAACCAGTTAACTTTGTTCCAAATCCTCATTTTATGGAGTAAGGAAAATACCTCTCTGCAATTTTGAGCTATGCCCCTGATACTCTTCCTGAGAAAAACATGTATTTGTTATATCTCCCGTTAAGCCCATCTGCTCACTTGAATAAAGGGAATATTAGTTTGAAGATATAATTTTCTGGTAATTATAGGAGACAAAGGAGTCATTTTCATAATGTAAAGAGTCAACAGAAATTATAATTATATTGAGCTTTATGCCAATTTGTCCTCATCTAAGATTTCAGGGGAAAAAATTGAAATGTCTGCTGTTTGGAATAATAAAAGGGGATTTAATTTACCAAAAAAAAAAGTCAAACAAAACAAACCATAATTAAATTTATTTTTAGCTTCAAGATGATATGGATATTGAACAGCGTTACCAAAACCCTGGGAGCTTAGGAAGGATAGGTGAGGATATCTTCAGTTGCCCTGAATAATTGGCAGTCTCACACTTAACCAAATCAGTTTAGACAGTCAGATGAAATATCCATCTCCTTTCCTTTTCTTCTTAGAAACCTGGTTACTGTGTTTGGTTACCCATATTGATCTAGTTAACCACCTAATTATCAAATATCCACTCTATTTTATGCTGTATAATCTTAAAAAGCAATGTTTTTGTAGCTCAAATCCATGCCCTTTAATAGTTCTGTGCTTCATAGTCACAGGTGACCCCTCGAAATGTGTCTGAGAAGACGTGACTACAACGTGCACAGAAAATGTGACTAATGCTGCACTGAGAAGCCTTTGATTTGCAGCTTCAGGCACTGTTTGTGAAGTGCCTCATAGACTGGAAGTGCCCTGAAACCTTCACTCCCAGCCCCTTACACCATGCTGGCCAGTCTGCTGTGGATTGTTTTCACTGTCAAGACCATACCTTTTGAAGATTTGTTGCCATACATCTTTAAAGCATTTCGCTTGTCTTCCCTACTTATCAGTTTTATCCCATTTCATCTCAAACCGTAGAGCCTTTTCTAGGTCCTGTGCTGTCTGTTAGTCTCTTCATTTGCTCAGCCCAGCCCAGCTGAGCTGAAGAATGTCACCCACCCATCATCAGGCTATCAATCTGAGCATCTTTCAAACCCTAAATATTACCAAGTCTTTATTTCCACTTAATGTAGGTCCCAAGTGAAACAAAAAAGGCAAACACATAGCATTTGTGGTAATCCAGTCCTCCTAGGAAAATAAAATTATTCCTGTGCTACTGTATATAATCTTTATTGAGATATAGAGTAAGGCTGGAATGGCATCTGACTTTGCATGCTTTTGGCCTTTGTGGTAGATATTGCTAGTGCTCACTAATATTTTTTATTCTTTGTCCCCTCTGGTTTTATAAGAGAGGCAAACCTCCCTGCCCCTTGGATGTTCCATATGAGTGAGTGACTTACTTTAGTCAATGAAATGTGAGCAAAGTGTGATGTATGACTCTTTTGGCTGGAAGCATTTAAGCACTAGCACTCAATTCTCCCTACTCCCTTCCTCTGCCACGATGAACACTGAAGTCTCATGCTGAGATGGTGGCAACATAAAATGGATGGCCTAGATGGTCAGATACCACGTATTAGCACAGCTAGAGACACAGCAGACTTTTTCTGAGTAAGAAAGGAACTTTAATTTTGTTAAGCCACTGAGATTTAAGGGTCTATTATTACCACAGTGCAACCAGCCTATGAGGATTAATATAGAATTCCAGATAACTTGTAACTGTTTCCAAAGGGGTAGCTGGCTCTTTAGCCCTGTGAAAAATTAAGAAATGGAAAAGTTCATTTATATGGTTAGATTTTGTGTCCCCACCCAAATCTCATCTTGAATTGTAATCCCCATAATCCCCATGTATCAAGGGTGGAACCTGGTGAGAGGTGATTGGATCATGGGGGCAGTTTCCTCCATGCTGTCCTCGTGAGAGTGAGTGAGTTCTCACGAGATCTGATAGTTTTATAAGGGGCTCTTCCCTCTTCACTCATCTCTTGCCTGCCACCATGTAAGATAAGTCTTTGCTTCCCTCTCGCCTTTTGCCACGATTCTAAGTTTCCTGAGCCCTCCCCAGCAGTGCAGAATTGTGAGTCAACTAAACTTCTTTTATAAATTACCCAGTCTCTGTTATGTCTTTATAGCAGTGTGAGAATGGACTAATACACTCATTTTTTTGTGTTCTTCACTTCCTTTTCTGCACTCCTTCCCATCTGCAAGTAGCTAGTGCTGTAGTGCAGTTTCCCATTATATCACTCCACTAGTAGTCTGACCTCTCCTGTCAGAGTGCTCCAGGCTACCACATAGCCTTTCTTTCCGTAACATATAGCTAAGATGTTTATTCCCCCATTGTGCCTATGCTATGGTCTGAATGTTTGTGTCCCCTCAAAATTCATGTTAAAATCTTAACTACCAAGGTGATGCTATTAGAAGGTGGGGCCTTTGGAAGGCAATAAAATTAGCGTCCTTATAAAAGGGACCCCAGAGAGATCCCTTGCCCCTTCCACCATGTGAAGATACAGTGAGAAGGTGCCATCTGTATGGAAGCAGGCCATCCCCAGATACCAAATCTCCCAGCATCTCAATCTTGAACTTCCCAGTGTCCAGAATGGTGAGAAATAAATGTTTGTTGTTTATAAGCCACCAAGTTTATGGTATTTTATTATAGCAGCCTGAACAGACTAAGACAGCCTGACTTTAAATAAGTTAGGAAGATATCCAGCAATTGGCTTCATCCAACTGTGGAACCAAGAAGAGTGTGCACCTTACTCATGGTTTCTGTCTTGTAAGCAGTAAGCCTTGGACAGTATGCATACTTTCTCTTAGCCCCTATTTCCTGATCCAAAAAGTTAGGATATATGTATCTCATAGGAATGTCAAAAAAAAAAAAAAAGAAAGAAAGAATGGTCCGAATTTCTTTTTCCGTTCACAGTTCAGGTTCTAGAAAATGTCATCTCTACTCACTGCCCTTCATTTCTTACTTGCTTTTCTGTCTTCAGCTAGTCAAGGTTAGATTTCTACCCACTAGCAACCCCCAAAATCACCAAACATGCTCTCGCTAAAGTTGAGTTATTTACTACTGATCACCCAATCCAGTAGATACTTCCGAGTATTTATTTTGCAAAATCTGTGTTATATTCAACAACTGACTACTCCTTCATACTTGAAATGTATTCTTTGACTTTTAAACACATTTTTCTCATATGTCTCTATTACTTTTTTCAAGGAAACAACCATTAGTACCTACTATATGCTGGTCATTATAGATGCAAACATTAACAATAATTGTGCCCTTAAAAGGATCACAGACTGTGTGGAAATTGAACACTTAAATAGTCATTAATAATACAGTGTGATAATTGCAATTACAGAGATATACACAGACAACAGGGGAGGAGTTTCAGAATGTTTTCCTAGATAACCTGAAACAAAGTCTAGTAGGAGTGGGAAAAATACTCTAGGATAAGGCATAAAGCATGGCAAAGGCCTGGAGATAAACAATATTTCTGTGTGTGAAGAGAAACTTCTTAGAGTTAATCTTTTAGGACACCCCCCCTACACACACACACACACACACACACACATTTTTTTGTCCCTTGAATACCGGTATTCCCTTGTTCCATCTGTGGCTCTCATATTGTTGTATGGTCATTTGACCCCTGAAGCCAATTTTCCTCTCTTTATTGTTGTCTTCCAAATCTGTACTCTCACCAAAGACCTCCCTGTGGACCCTACACATTCCTATATTCAGCTTTCTGGTGGACTTTGATACCCAACATCCCAGTTCAGTGCTCTTTCTGCAACCTCAGAATAAAACAACAGTAGTGATTATCCCTGACAATTATATAAGCACTTTATAATTTACAAAGCACTTTGGCATACATTATCTCACCAGCTGCTTCCTTAATGTAATAGCAGCAGTGGGCAAAAAACCTTGTCACTCCCGACAGCTCTTTTCTGACCTTGGTCTCCCAGCCCCACCTACTAAAAACATGACAGCATCTGGATGAGAGCTGATTAGAGCCTGGAAGCAGACCTTATGTGGGGACCAGGGGAGCATGACAGCAGTAGTTGCCACCTCCACACCTTCTCCATCTCCATAGGGACAATAGAGCAAGCCAGAGGTTTCATGGCAGAATGCAGGAGGCTACACAGAGCAGCAAGGCTTCTCATGGCCTGCCTAAGCGGAGGCTGACGATGGCAGGCATCAGCTTGTGGGAGGTTAAGCACTTATCCACTCTCCCCCAACTTTTCTGATTTCTCATTTCTTCCATGCATTAACTATCATTTTGAAAGTTTCAGTGGGTTAATTAAATTCTTCTAGTGTTGATGCTAAGAAAGCTGAAACATTTTCAACTGAGATTGACACTACTCAAGACATAGGCTTCAGTGATGTTTGTTCAGTAACACTCCAATATGTCACAGGATTGCCGAGAGAACATCTGAGAGCTATAATGAGCTAAAAGTCAAGTACAGGGGAAATTGTGTTCCAGACTGCTGCAGATGTTCTCAAATCAAATCATATTTCTGTGAAATGCCATATAGAATATTCAGCTGTTGAAAGATGCAACACGAAAGGACAGTTCAATTGATTTGCACAGTATTTAAAAATTTTATGTAGCCTAAATTATATGAAATGGTTTTTCCCACTTTTGAATCAATTAATAAGAGATGCACTTGATTCTAATGAGCTTCAAGGATGATTTTTTGGGCTAAGAGGTATGCATTAGTTGGTTCAGGTAGGAGCTAAGGCTTATAGAAGGTGGCAGTTGAATAAGGGAAAAAAGGTATAGTTGAGAAACAGACATTCTCTAGACCCACTCCCTTGCCTTTATTCTTCCTTTATCGCTTTGGCACCAAAATGGAGAAGACTTCTGTTGAATGAATTCACCAAGATTCTGATAAGTCTATCTGTGATACTATGTTGATAGTGATTCATTCTGCCCCTCCTGAGAAACCCAAAGGAAGTTTACAGGAGATCAAGGAAATGTTTTGGTAGATGCATCTGTTGTCATAATCAACTATATTTCATCACACAGATGACCTTGCACATCACCATAATTTTGGTAGTCTCCTTTGATTGGGAATAGTATTCTCTTACATAAAGGAAAGCACCGAACAAGAACTGACAACCTAGGTAAAAGAGAGAAAAATGCTTAGGTGAGATTAGAAAGTACAGTAGAACACTACAATGAGATATTACTTCACACCCCCTAGAATAGCTAATGTTCAAAATACTGAAAACATTAAATGTTGGCAAAGATATTGAGCAGCTTGAAAATTCATACATTGCTAATGAGTATATAAAATGGTACAACTACTTTGGAAAACTCTCCAGCAATTTCTTGTAAGACCCAACAATTCTACTCCTAGGTATCTTTCCAGGAGAAATGAAAGCACATATCCATAAGGTTTTGAGGTAATTGAATCTCACAAACATGTAAGGAAAAGAAAACAGACACAAAAGAGCAGTTACCAAATAATTTCATTTATGTGGAGTTTAAAATGGGAGTAACAAATCTGTATTATTTGAAATCAAGACAGAAATTTTCTCCAGTAATATTTTTATCCTATATCTCAACTGGGGTGGTAGTTTTGTGAATGTGTATATTTGTCTAAAGTGTAACTGTATACTTAAACTGTGTGCATATTATAAATACTACATATTATAAATACATATTATAAATCCTACATATTATAAATACATTGTTAATTTTTTTAAGAAACGCAAACTCACTCTGAAAGAAACTATAGGATAAGCATTTGGTAATATTTCTACGACAAAATAAGATATATCGGAAATACTAAAGACATTTTTTATTCCCAAATTACTTTTAATCAGGCAGCCTTTGGGAACTAAAAACCTTATGAAGTTAACCACTGGAAAAGAATAGCTGGTACCTAGATAAAAATCTTGGCTGGAAACCAGCTTAAAGAAAATGAATGGCTAGGGGCATAAACAAATGTATTTCACTCTGCCAACTTGCCAGCAGCTGGGTGTGGAGTTGGAAGACTTTCGGCCTTTCGCATCAGGGAGGCTGGCTAGGACTTAGAAATGGAGAAGGGGCACATCTGCTCCTTGAGGAGTGGAGTAGGTAGTGGATGTGGTGTCACAACTCAAAGGAGAAGCTGCTTCTTAAAGATGGAAAATTTGATTAGGTCTTTTGGTAGGCCTTCCATGTGCTTTGCTTTGTAGGATCAGCCAGTGCCTGCAGCCTCCGTTAACAAAAGCTGGCCTTACCTGAGGCCAAAGCTTCCAGAACAGAACCTTAAATTGATTGCTGATAGGATATTACATGCAGGGCTGGACTCTTTTGCCCTAACGTCCTACCTATCCTTATACAAACAAACCCAGTGGGAAATGTGTCTGGAAACTTTAAATCAAATACATTTCTAATGCTTTAATATATGCATTGACATTTTGTCTTGTAATAGCATTATTATTAATGGATAATAAAATTATAACATTTATAGAACTAAAGACAAAACACTTGAGGTTGAATTTCCATTCACTCTGGGTACACTTTGTGCATTTTGTAGGGCATTAGTATTGCAAATTGGTAAAGAGTCAAAACTATGCTTTCATTCTGCTATTTTTGTATTCAGGTTTCTGCCTTTGTACTTCCTATTATCTAGGATGCCTCTCCTAGAAAATTGTGACTGGAAACAAATAGCGCACCTCTTTTCTGAACTCACATAATTCTGACAGATTTTGATTTTTGGTACTAATTAGAATTTATTTTACATATCCCTGCCTCAGAAACTTTAGTGTTTGGATTTTAATCATTTAAATAAACATCTATGCATTCAACATATATTGAGTATTCCATGCCAGGCACTGCAGTAGATAATTGAGATTGAGTGATGAATAAGATAAACTCTTTATCATTGATGATCAATTGTAAAAAAAAAAAAGTAATAAACTCTAAATACTTTACATAATTGTATATGCCTTTTGTATATGTGTATATATATGTGTGTATGTATATACACACACACACACATATATATGTATATATACTCATTTTACAAAGGTGAAAACTGAGGTTAAAGAGGTTTAGCTGTTTATTAGTGGAAGCCGGATGCAAACCCAATTCTGTTTATTGCAAACACTGTGCCCGTAACCATTCAATTACCACTCCTCAACGTAACTGCTATTGTGCTATCAAAGTTATGGAATTAGAAGGAAACAAGTGTCCATCTTAACCTAGGGCATCAGGAGCAGTTGGGAGGCAACAGATGAACTGAGTCTTGAGGGATGAAAACACTATAAGGTTTATGTAAATGTCCTCATTAATTCTATTCTATAGGCAATGGCTGGCTCTGGCTAAATGATCATTTGTGAAAATTGCTACATTTTTATTTATAGTAGAGAAAGAGTTACAAATCTGTTGGATAATTAATTCCTTCTCCCGATAGGGCACAGGCTTCATTCTTAGTTTGTGCTTTTGGGTGTCGTTGTCATTTAGCATAAATCCTATCAAATCTTTGTAAGTTTTGCTTTTACATTTCCTTCATCTGTGACGAGAAGATTCTATTAGCAACCCTGGCACCTTCCATTAAAGTCTACAACTTCCAACTGCCAGGAAGGGATAATGAAGTGATAAATTTAATTTGATACCAAAATATGGAAGGCAGAGATATCTAAGTGAATTTATAGCATTAGCTATGTCTTTCCTCTTAGCATTAACAAAAGTTTTATGGCAGGTTATCAAAATCAGTGCAATAAAAACAAATTCATATGAATTCCCTTACATAGAAATCAGATCTATACTTTGTATCAAATCATGTCTTTCCCTCCTGTTGGCATTTTTGGGCTCGTCAGAACCTAATATGAGTTTTAAGTAGTTTATTACTTGAAGGATGACGAAAAATACTGTTGACCAGCTTATGAAGCATTTTTTACTCATTAATGTATGTGTCCTGGAGTTTATAAAATCGAAATCTCCTTCTCCCCACTGGCTAGAGACCAGAGAGCCTATGAAGAAAGATAACACCATCACCGATGCCTACAGTTGTGACAATGAGGGCGGTTCAAATTCTGTGGGATGGAAAATCCACTTTCACCTGGATTTATTAACTGTTTGTATCATGGTCGTAAACACAAAAATTCTTTTTGCTCATTTGCATCCTTATACTTTGTCTAAATACTAACATTCCACATCAAGATCCCTTTGTTTTAGTGAGCTTTATCTTACACCTTTATCTTTGTCTTTCCATATCTTAGCATTACAATTAATATTGCTATTCTAGTCGCAGGTGATGCCTATAAACTGCACCCATGGAATGCACAGCCAGGCTAAGTTCTGCTTTTTCCATGCAATGATGTATGTGTTCATCCTATAAAACAGACAAAACTGTTAGAATCAGTTTATGAGTACAAGGTTATTTGCCCAAGGAAAAGTAGAATTGATAATCATGATAATGACAACACAAATTAAAAACCTTCAATGGTTGTTATTTAACATTTTGAGGGCTTTTTATGTTATCTACTTTAATCTTACAATGATTTAAGTAAGGTATGAATTATTATTCTCTATCCTGTTGAGAAAAGGAAGGCTTGGAGGGATTAGGAAGTTGTCCTAGGTCCCATGCTGAAAAGAGCAGAGGCAGCATTCTGGTCCTGGTCTGTGTGCTCACAAAACCTCCACACTTGCCTACTACATTCTACCACCTCTACTTGTTATCCTGCCCAGAGAGAATCATTGTTTTTGATGCTTGGGATTTGCTTCTGAGTTGGCAGAGAGCAGATTAAGATTTTGCTAATCTGTGGGCAAGATTGTTGAACGTTTTACCTCTTTCCCAGTGACCTATGGCAGTCAGTTGTAGTAGAAATAATACAATACTTACTCACCTGTATTCAGTGAACTTAGGATAAATTATTGCTTTTGCAGGCATGCCACCTTCTTTCCTCAACCTTTCATCATTGGCATCAAGCCACATTGCCATCGTGGGCTGATCCTTACCATGGACCTTCTGTTTATTGGCAAAGATCACAGGTCCAACTCTTCTTCCTTCTATTCTGCGTGTATATGTTATATTACTTGACTTTTAGCTTTTCTACAACAAATCCAACTTGGGTTATGACTTCATGTATTTATTTACATGCAAATATTTTCCCTACCAATGCCTTAATTAAACTAGTTTTTCTGGTCTGTTGATTATGTCTTTGAAAGTATTTAAGATAGGCCATGCATGGTGGCTCATGCCTGTAATCCCAGCACTCTGGGAGGCTGAGGTGGGTGGATCATGAGGTCAGGAGCTCAAACTAGCCTGACCAACATGGTGAAACCCCATCTCTACTAAAAATACAAAAATTAACTGGGTGTGGTGGCGCGAGCCTGTAATCCCAGCTACTCAGGAGGCTGAGGCAGGAGAATAGCTTGAACCTGAGAAGCGGAGGTTGCAGTGAGCCAAGATCACGCCGCTGCACTCCAGCCTGGGTGACAGAGTGAGACTCTCTCAAAAAAAAAAAAAAAGGAAAGAAGAAAGTATTTAAGATAAAGAGAGCCAGAGAATAATGAAGAAGAGAAGACCTTCAGGGAATGGGGAGAAACCTGATCCTGAGGTCTGCATAGATCCTTGCGAATTGCCTTGTTCTCCCCAGCTTTGGGCCTTCCCTTCGTCAGCTGCATTGCCTATGTAGATGTGTATGGTTGCCTGGCTGCATGCCCAGCAAACTGTTGATGTGAACATTGCCTTCTGTGTCTCTTCAGTCATCTCAATTTCATATAAAATCAGCTAGCTGGGCAGTAACTGAGTACTCGAGTGGGCTTCAGATTCCCCTATGGTAAGCAACCTTCAATTGGCTTATAATTTGTATTACTGTCCAGGGTACCAGACAATGACTGATTTACACTTAATAGCAAGGAAAACCCTAGATATACCTGCCAAGGACCTTAGAGTGTCCTCATCACAACTGCAGGTGAAGTTTCCATTCACACAGTCCTTACTCAAGCATTGTAATGTATGCAGTTCTGCAAAGGACCAAGAGAAAACATATGAGGGGCATCTGAAAGTATTGTAGATCTGTATGTGGGTTCTTTCCCCTGCCTTTGTGATGCTGATATCTTTTCTGTATGTATGCCTGCATATTTCTTCCTGGAAGTTCCCTAGAGGATACCTGGCCTCATACTTTTGCACCAAAGAAGAATTCCCAGAATAATGATCTAAATATTTATCTACTCCTTAGTTATTTATTGAGTGTCACAAGGTATAAATACCATGGTTGGGGTGAAGTGAGATAAGGCAGTAGAAGGGATGCAGGTGGAGTTGGAGAGCTCCAAGGATGTTTCTGAGTGATTCCAGTGTCATGAGCATAGAATGTCAACAATCCAAGGCAGAGCATAATTGTGCATACAACAAGAGTTACACTACCAGTCATCAACAGGGAGGGTTTTTGAAGTTTTCATTTATTATGCTAAATATGTATAGAATGCAGATTAAAACAACATGACTAGTTCAGTAGTGACTAAATGTGACAGGCTGCTAGTAGAGTCTATTAAAAGAGGAAAGTGTGGAAGTATTTTTGTGGTGAGCCAAGATCGCACCATTGCACTCCACCCTGGGCAACAAGAGCAAAACTCCATTCCAAAAAAAAAAATAAAATAAAATAAAAATTAACCCAATATATCAAAAAAAATCTAATCAATTATCATAGGCATCTGTAAGCACATCTTCATACTAAGGGCATTTTCTCTCAAGTATTTCGCCTTGGAAAGAAATGCTCCTTCCAAGACAAAATATAAAGAGAATGCCAATTTGTAAACATTTGGAGTTGGAAAGAAAAGAATACATTATGGATGACTGACATCTTTGGTAAATATTGACTTTTTAGAACCCTCTGATGAAAATGCTAATGATTAGACCATTCCATAGAGAAGTAAATGTAAAACTGTAAAATGTTTATAGGTAACACAAAGTAGGTAGAACTATTAATATTTCACCAAGAAGAATCATCAGTTTGATTATTCTTCTTGAGCTAAACTGAATCACCGCTGGGTGTAGTGGCTCACGCCTGTGATCCCAACACTTTGAGAGGCTGAGGTGGGTGGATCACTTGAGGTCAGGAGTTCAAGACTAGCCTGGCCAGCATGGTGAAACCCCATCTCTACAAAAAATACAAAAATTAACCGGGCATAGTGGTGGGTGCCTGTAATCCCAGCTACCCAAGAGACTGAGGCAGGAGAATTGCTTGAACCTGTGAAGTGGAGGTTGCAGTGAGCTGCGATCATGCCAATGCACTGCAGCCTGGGTGACAGAGTGAGACTCTGTCTCAAAAAAAAAAAAAAAAAAAATTACTAAGTGGGAATTGAAGCCTTATCTCTATATGAGCAAGTGTAGTCAGGTGTAGTGCCTAATCACGTTAAATTCATTTTTATCAAAGGGTGAAAATGTGAATTCTGAAAATTTCTGTTAAAGTTCAGTTTGGTCATCTAGAATATATCTAAACTCATAGGTTAAAAAAAATCTAAATAAGGAAAAGTAAGCAGTGTTCCTTTGGAAGCAAGATTTGTCTAAAGCAATGTATGTGAATAGGGATAGGGAGAATGAAAATTCAATGAGAATAACTCGTACCAGATGAACATACTGTCCTCTTTTAATATGTTTCTAGGCAATGAATAACAATTTTCACCCAACTCGTACTAAATATTAATACCTTGCAGTGTGCTTTACTTCAGTTACCTCATTTAACCCTCAGAGCAATCTGTGAAGTAGGTCTTCCTGATACCTGTTCTTTAACTGATGATAAAACAAGTGGTTCAGCTGAGATTTGAACCCAGACAACAGGAAATGAAAGCCCAAATTCCAAACCATTCTACATCCCTCAATAGAGTGAAGAGCTGCTGCCAGCAAGGCATATCTTGCTTTCTGGAAGGCATTTGACAGCTGAGTATGATAGCCTGTTACACACTGTGGAGAAGATTGTTACTTGGATCACAGAGCTAAAAAGCCTCATAATATTCTGATTTCCCTAAGAAAAGCTTAACTTGTTTGGAGAATATCATGCTTAAAAAAAGATTTTATGTTCTTAGAGTTCCTCAGATTTATAATTAGAATCTGTGAATATATGACTGGAATAAAAACTTCAGGTTTATCATCCACTATAGAAATCCGTCATCCAAACTAGAAAACATTACTCTATCAGGATGTGTTATTTTATTAAAAATAATATACTTATGACTATTAAATGAGAGTAGTCGACCTCCGAAAGAAAGGTCTAGAAGTTTTCCCAAGATTGGTAATAAAGAGCTACAAACTTGTGAATTTTATAAATAACTACTTTAAAATGCAGGCTGTTTACTCTTTCTAGGCTATAATATACCTTTATGCTATCAGACAAAAAGCCCTACTTTACTAAGTGAATTATTAATATAAACACATTTCAAGAAATTGTTTAACCTACTTAAGATAATTAACAGCTTTCAAGTACGCTATCAAAATTCATATGAAAATCAACAATGAATGTGCTGTTTTAAATGAATGTTTGTTAGCAATTCTTCCCATTGGATGTACCTGAAAAAAACGCATTTCTTTCCCAATAATCTGTAATTCAGTCTTTTCACCAATTCAAAAGGACTCTTCACACAATTCATCCACATTAGTGCATTTTTACTGTAGACTTTTGTAGAATATAGAAAGCATCCTACTCCCTGTGGATATAATTTGATCTCAGTTATATAGTCATTTTCTCATTCTATCTGCCTCTACCAGGAATTTTTCCTTAGTTGCTTACTGATCTTACTCTAGAGACTCAAAGTAATTATGTCCAAGAATTGTACAGTGTCAAGAAGTGGTAACTTTCAGGAAATGGAGTGGTATGTGCTTTCATTTTTAAATCTAATGCCAGCACACTAAATAAAATCGAGAGAGTATATGAATATGAGGTAGATATTCCATAGAAGTATATATTGTGCTCTTCCTATGTCCAACATAATTTTAAACTACACTAAAACTTTTGAAAAATATACACTTTTAATGGGATATCTTCTGAAAGGCTTTGAAAGAACAAGATTTCCCACCAGGAAAACTGAAATATAAATCTATTCATGAAGAATCTCATCTAAAGCAGAATCTCATATTTTTTATAAATCTAAACTTTGGCTATAAAAAAACATTTCTATTTCTGAATTTAGCATTAATATACTCTCTGAAGTGATTAACAACATTAGTGGTAATACAAACTATTGAAAATAAAATAAAAATATTTTCCAAAATGCTCAAATAATATGGTACTTTGATAATATTCCTGTATCTGCATTAAATTCTGCTTTTTTAAACTTTGAAATATAAGTATAGGGCCATCTGGCAAGTTTGGCAATTCTTGCTTATGTCTGGAGAGCTCATAACATAAAATATAATTTCTGGCACATAAAAGCATTTATACCTCTGAATTAAGAGAAGGGGAAGTTTGGAAGGAATAGGTAGCTATGTCGGTCAGCTGCCAAGGGCTGAAGGGAAGGTAAAGATAAACCGTTAGTTGTCTTAAGGAAATCTTAAAAGAAAAGTGAATTTTTCCCATTTGTATGACACCTAAGCTTTACTGTACAATGTTACTTTTCTTCATGTTAATGTTTTTAAAACTTTTATTTTAGTACATGTGCAGGTTTGTCATATAGTTAAACTCATGTCATGGGGGTTCCTTTTACAGATTATTTTGTCACACAGGTACTAGTCCTAGTACCCAATAGTTATTTTTTCTGATTATCTGTTTTCTCCCACCCCTCACCCTCAGTAGGCCCCAGTGTGTCTGTTTCCTTCTTTGTGTTCCTGTGTTCTCATCCTTTAGCTCCCACTTATGAGTGAGAACATGCAGTGTTTAGTTTTCTGTCCGTGCATTAGTGTGCTAAGGATAACGGCCTCCAGCTCCATCCACGTTCCTGCACAGGACGTGATCTCATTCTTTTTTGTGGCTGCATAGTATTCCATGGTGTATATGTACCATATTTTCTTTATCTAATCTGCCACTGATGGGCATTTAGGTTGATTTCATGGCTTTGCTATTGTAAATAGTGTTGTAATGAACATACCTTATGTGTACACATATCTTTATGGTAGGTAGAATAATTTATATTCTTTTGGGTATAAACCCAGTAATGGGATTGCTGGGTTGAATGGTAGTTCTTTTTTAAGCTCTTTGAAGAATTTCCACATTGCTTTCCACAATGGTTGAACTAATTGACACTCACACCAACAGTGTGTAAGTGTTCTCTTTTCTCTGCAACTTTGCCAGTGTCTGTTATTTTTTTTAACTTTTTAATAGTAGTCATTCTGACGGATGTGAGATGGTTTCTCAATGTGATTTTGATTTGCATTTATCTAATGATCAGAAATATTGAGCTTTGTTTTCATATCCTTGTTGGCCACATGTGTGTCTTCTTTTGTGAAGTGTTTGTTCATGTATTTTGCCCACTTATTAAGCGGTTGTTACTTCTTTCTTGTAATTTGTTTAAGTTCCTTATTGATTCTGGATATTAGATCTTTGTTCGATACATAGTTTGCAAATATTTTCTCCCATTCTGTAGGTTTTCTGTTTACTCTGTTCACATTCTCTTTTTCTGCGCAGAAGCTCTTAAGTTTAATTAGTTCCCATTTGTCAGTTCTTGCTTTTGTTGCAATTGCTTTTAGAAGCTTCGTCATGAAATCTTTGTCCATTCCTGTGTCTAGAATGGTGTTGTCTAGGTTGTCGCCCAGCGTTTTTATAGTTTAGAGTTTTACATTTAAGTCTTTAATCCATCTTAAGTTGATTTTTGTGTATGGTAAGGAAGGGGTCCAATTTTAATCTTCTGCATATGGCTAGCCATTTATCTCAGCATCATTTATCGAACAGGGAGTCTTTTCCCCCATTGCTTGTTTTTGTCAGCTTTGTTGATGATTAGACGGTTGTAGGTGTGCAGGCTTATTTCTGGGCTTATATTCCATTTCATTGGTCTGTGTGTCTGTTTTTGTACCAGTATCATGCTGTTTTGGTTACTGTAGCCCCTGTAGTATAGTTTAGAGTCAGGTAACATAATGCTTCTGGCTTTGTTCTTTTTGCTTAGGATTGCCTTGGCTAATTGGGCTCTTTTTCAGTTCCACATGAACTTCGAAATAGTTTTCTCTAGTTCTGTGAAGAATATCATTGGTAATTTAATAGGAATAGCATTGAATCTGTACATTGTGGCCAGGCGCAGTGGCTCACGCCTGTAATCCCAGCATTTTGGGAGGCCGAGGCAGGTGAATCACTAGGTCAGGAGATCGAGACCATCCTGGCTAACACGGTGAAACCACGTCTCTACTAAAAATACAAAAAAAAAAAAAAAAAGAATCTGTACGTTGTTTTGGGCACTTGGTCATTTTAATAATATTGATTCCTCCTATCCATAAGCATGGAATGTTTTCCCATTTGTTTGTGTCATCTCTGATTTATTTGAGCAGTGTTTTATAATCCTCATTGTAGAGATCTTTCACCTCCTTGGTTAGCTATTCCTAGGTATTTTATTCTTTTTGTGACAATTGTGAATGGGATTGCCTTCCTGATATGGCTCTCGGCTTGGCTGTTGTTGGTGTGTAGGAATGCTCATGATTTTTGTGCATGAATTTTGTATTCCAAAACTTTGCAGAAGATGTTTATCAGCTGAAGGAACTTTTGGGGCAAGACTATGGGGTTTTCTAGATATAGAATCATGTCATCTGCAAACAGTGATAGTTTCACTTCCTCTCTTCCTATCTGGATGCGCTGTATTTCTTTCTCTTGCCTAATTGCTCTGACCAGGTATTCCAGTACCATGTTGAATAGGAGTGGTGAGAGAGGGCATCCTTGACTTGTGCTCGTTTTCAAGGTGAATGCTGTCAGCTTTTGCCCTTTCAGTATGATATTGGCTGTGGGTTTGTCATCTATGGCTCTTATTATTTTGAGCTATGTTCCTTCAATACCCAGTTTAGTGAGAGTTTTAAACATAAAGGGAAGTAGAATTTTATCAAAGACCTTTTCTGCATCTATTGAGATAATCATGTGGTTTTTTATCTTTAGTTCTGTTTATGTGATGAATCACATTTATTGATTTACATATGTTGAACCAACCTTGCACCCCAGGGATAAAGCCTACTTGGTCATGGTGAATTAACTTCTTGATGCACTTCTGAATTTGGTTTGCCAGTATTTTGTTGAAGAATTTAGCATCAGTGTTCATCAAGGATATTGGCCTGAAGTTTTCTTTATTTGTTACTACACAACTTTTCAACTTGCCATTTTTCCTTAATGATTGAACTCTATGAACCAAATATAAGTGAATACCAGAAAGTTGTCTCTCAATCTTGTTTTTAAAAGAGGGTGCTGTGGTTTGAATGACCACATCCCCTGTAAAACTGATGTCAAAACTTAATCCCCAGAGCATCAGTAGTAAGAGATGTGGTTTTGGAAGGTGATTAAGTCATGAGGGCTCCAACCTCATGAATGAGATTAGCACCCTTATGAAAGGGCTTGAGGGTGAAGGGAACACTTTCTTGCCCTTCTGACCCTTCCACAAAGCAAGGACCGAGCCTTCATTTCTCTGGAGGATGCAGTAACAAGGTGCTATCTGGGAAGCAGAAACCAAACTCCCGACACCAAACCTGCCAGCACATTGATCTTGGACTTCACAGCCTCCAGAGCTGAGACAAAAACATTCTGTTGTTTAGAAATTACCCAGTCTGTGCCATTTTTTATAGCAGTACAAATGGACTAAGACAGAGGATCATCCTATTAGTTTCTGATATTGTTCACAGGAAACTATGTGTTGATTTGGATAGTATATTGTTTTCTTTCCATTTGGAAAAGCACTTTAACTACATATGGTTTAAACTTCATGTTGAATTAAAAGTTAAATAGCATAATGTCTCTGTATATTCCAAGTATATTTATGGCTGTTTGTTGATTGGCTTAGAAATACCCACAGCTCCGTTACGATTGCTGATGCTTTTAGAAGGTAAGAACTCTTTATAAAGGGTCCTAATGTATTAGAACATTGATATTGTTGTTTTACTTGTATCAATATGGTGGAATGATGGGTTTCATTGCCCCACAGAGTTTCCAGGCTGTTTTCTGTGACAGAGCTTTTAACATTAAAAATGAAAACATTCAACAATAGTGGTATATATAGTCAGGCTGTTTGAGACATTCCCTGTAGCTGTGTAAGACGCTTTATTTAAGGGAAAAATCCTTGAAGAAATTAATTGATATGAGCCAGAAGTTGTTCATCCGATTTAATCGCTAATCTGCTGTTGTTTCTAAATTGAATGAGATCCAGAAGGAAGTCTGCCTCCTTCCAAATCAGCCAATTCAAGATATGTGCACAGGATGGAGTTAGACCACTGTATGCTAAAACGCCGGCTCAAAATTAAGCAGGCTTTGCTATGGATGGGGATGAGGGAGTGATTAGCCAAGTTTTAAACATGCTAATTCACTTTTCAGGGCATTTTGCCAAGTTAACCAAGGCTATCCTGAAACTATTTGAAAAATTCACTCAAGAATAAATAGTGACCAGGCCTGAATTTCTGTTTTCAAAATTTGTTAAGAACTGAACTTTGAAAAATAAATCAGGAAGTAAAGTAAGGCTTTTATTCAGATATCATATTATGGAATCCCAGTCATAGTACAGTCTCTTGTGGATGAAGTAAACAATTTAGGTTGTACACTTTCTGCTCCCCACTGACTAGTTCTATGTGTAAGGCTGTCCTGTTCTCTTTGACATTCAGTCTATGTGACAACAAGAGAAATTTTAAGTATCAATGAAACTGTGATTGATTTTAAACCCTGGGAACTAGAGGGGGCTAATAGCAGAGGGTAAATCTCTTACAATCCTTCTATTCAAAGAGTTGCTTATCTCTCATCATCAAACACCCCTTTACTTGGCCTTTAAAATTCTGCTGGACTCTAATCTCACATTTTTCAGGTAGTATATTTAAAGAGTTGTTCATTTTCAATTTTCTTATCAGTACTACAGAAAAGATACAGTGTTAGTTTAGTTAAGGATGTATAACCAACATTCTATTATGGAGAGCTTAGGGAAAATATTCCATCTTGCATTTCAAGTGTAGCTTCCCATTCTACTGAAATATTCTGAAAGGATAAGAAAGAAAAGTTGTCTTTGTCGTTATTTTTCTTTTTCACCTATTTTTATAAAATAATTTTCTGCTTTAATTCCATGCCCTTTAAATAGGAATTGTTCTAAAATTATCTTGGAAAGTCCAGCACAACACTATATAGAAATTGTTGATGAATTAGTTGAATATATAACACTGTAAATATAAAACTATTGGTTATTACGATGACTCTTGACCCAAACGGTAAAACACTATGTCTTCCTAATGATTATGGTATCCTAATGATGATAGTATCAGTAAGAAAGATTTTATCCTTCATCTTTCTCTAGGATAAAAGAAAAGAGGGACAGGAGAGAGGGAAGGAGGGAGTGAAGAAGACAAGGAAGGAGGGATATAAGGGAGGAAGATGAAATCATAGGATTTATTTAGTGGCATAGTAACTGAATAATCATATGTCTGTTTTGTTATTTAATGGATAAATTTATTCCTTTAATATTCCTATTTAACATTCTAATAATAAGATTAAAAGGAACAGAATGTATTTCTAATTAATTTTTGTTATTTTCACATTTTTTCATAGCTCCTTAGCTACAGTTTTCTACAAACATACCACAAATTCAGTCTCAAAATTGCCCCCTGAATAGTTTCTGCAACTTACTTCCTACATATTATTAAAATGTTAGAAACCTTTATTTATCTACCTTAAGCTTCTGTGGGCTTCTTAAACTGGTAAATATATGGTTTGTGGGTTTATTTTTTTACCAAGTTTAGGAAATATTTAGTCATTATTTCTCTAAATAGTTTTTCTGTTTCATTCTTTCTTCCTCTTTTCTGAGACCCCAAATGAATATATATTAGAACTTCAAAGATTGTTCCACAAGTCCCAGATGTTCTTTTAATTTTTTTAATGATTTCTCTGTTTTTCAGATTGGACTATTTCTATTGATCCGTCTTCAAGTTCACTGAGTCTCTCCTCTTATACCATCTCCATTATGCTCTTAAGCCTACCTAGTGAACTTTTTATTTTAGTATCACATCTTTTAAATCTAGAATTTCTTTTTGCTTCATTTTTCTCATTTATTACTTTGCCATATTTATTATCTCATCATTCATTATCAGAGTATTTTTCTTTATATCCTGAGCATAGTTATAATAACTGACTTAAAATCCTTGACCTCTAATTCTAATATCTGGATCATCTCAGGACTGATCCCTGTTGATTGCCCTTCATTTTGAGAGCAGTCAAAATGCTCTTTCCTATGTCTGACAATTTTATATTGTATCTGGACTGTGTAAATGATACATTATAGAGAGACTCTGGACTCTCCACACCTAAGAGTCCCAATTTTTGTTTGTTTTAGCAGACAATTAACTTATCTTAATGCAAACCCCAAAACTCTGCCCCTTCTGCAGTTAGCAACTGACTGAAATATCTGTACAGTTATTTCAATCTTAGCTGGGCTGCTTGGCATCTGCCAAGCACATGCATAGCTCAGATGTCAGCCAGTGATTTGGGTAGAATACATATGCAGAATCTGGTGCTCCCTCTCTGTAGCTTTCTTTCTTGGATATCTCCCCAGTTTCTAGATGTTTTGATGGCCCCAACTCTGATTTCTCAGCCAGTTAGAAGACGAATTTCTCTCTGAATTTTAACCTCCCTGCTTGGTACCACCCCCTGAGCCTGTTCTCAGGCAAAAAGGATAGTGTCATTCCCTTCTTCCAGGTGCCAATTCCCCTTTAGTTTCTGCCCTCTTTTGGACATTCTTCAGTGCATTTGGATAGAGTGTGTGTGTGTGTGTGTGTGTGTGTGTGTGTGTGTGTGTGTGTGTCTGGTGAGTTATCTGCAGGAGAAGCCCAAAGGAGGTATTCTGCCATTACCAGAAGTTGAAATCTTCAAAAATCATCTATCATAAATAAAAATATGAAGAATCCTTATAGAAAGAGCATTCACCTAGATATAAAACTTTTTCAGATTGCAAACTTGTGAAATTTGAAGACTTAAATGTTTTTTGCTGTTGTTTTTAAAGTCCCATCCTGTGTACTGCCATCGCTAAATCAGAGTAATGAATTCACTGGTTGTGAGCAACTTGACATGATTTGTAGAAGCACAAAAAGCCCTGGGGAATTGGACTTGGTATTGCTCACTTTTAAGCTCATAAAGAGAAAACCCTACAATCAAATGCAGTGAAGGGTATAATTGGTGCAATACTACTTGCTATCAGTGTACTTTTCAGGGTCATTTTTGTTAACTGAGGAATGAAGTAAAACATTTTTAAGCACCCAGTACTTCAATAAGAATATATATGGTTACCCTGAGCAGTCAAGTCCAAATATGTGATGCCTGATTATTATAGAAGCACCTATTCAGCATTGCTCATTGTAAAGAATCTTATTCTTTAGTTGCAGATATATATCACCTGAAATCAAGCCATGTCTGGAAAATATATCACTTTTAGCTCCATGTACCATTAAGGGTGAATAAAAGTGTCAAAAGTAAAGGAGAGCTTATACATATATTACAGGTATGGGAATGTCTGTACAACTTGAAAATATATCCATCAAGAGTTGTATTTCACAGAAATTGAAATATTTCAGAAGCAATACTCTATTGTGTGCCATGGAATACGTATTTCCTGAGTCTGGAGAAATTTCAAGCCTCCTTTTTTCTGTCGCATATGTTCTGGCTGATGCCTTGTAATCATTGCTTCCCCATTCAGTCACCATGGAAATCAGAAGGACTTTGTTGTCTTGGGTAGAGAACTGACTTAATAATAGGAAACTCCATATAGGGATAACTGGGCATTTGTGTTCCTCAGGGGTCAGTAATAAAATCCATCTTATTTGAGGAATAAAATCCCACATAAGTAGATAAGTCTTCCCAATAAGAAAAAGGCAAGATGATGGTAATACACTGAAAAGGGATCTCTAAAACTGTGTGCATGGGCAGAAAAGGTGACGTGTGTTTGAATGTGGGCAAACACTAGGTGATATAACTTATTACCAAGAAGGGGTTTTTAAAGAATGCAGTTTGTATTTTTCTACCAGAATAGAACGAACCCTGGAGCCTGAAGAAGGGAAAATCAAGTTTCTGTCTCCTTCTTAGGTAATATTAAAGTGAGATTCTCTAATCCAAGGTCAAAAAAATTTATTCATTTCAAATAACTACTGATTTAAAAAAATTTCCATGACCAAAAATATAAACATTTTATTTAAAACATTATTTGAAATCAATCAAGTTATTTATTTGTATCAACTGGAATTATCTAGGTCAATGCTACTCAAAACGTGGTACCCAAACCAGCAACATCAGCGTCACCAGAGCTTGTTGAAAATGCAGAATCTCAGGCCCAACTCCAGACCTATGGAATCACAATCTGCATTTTAAAAAGATCCCCAGGTGATTGATATGTAGGTTTAAGTTTGAGAAGTACTAGAATAGATAATACAATAAAATAAAATCTCAATGTAAGAAGCATCTCATCTGTCTTATTTAGTGAGACCATTGGAAAGTGAGGTCAAAAGAACACTAAGGAAATTTGTAGATGGCTATAATTTGGGAACCACTTTCAATTCTCAGAAAAAAGATAACCAGCACAAAAGAATCTAAAGAGGTTACAAAGAAGAAAGAAGAAATGAAATGAAACTTGGGTAAATGCAAGATATGAATATGTGAAATAATAATACCAAATAAGGCATTTAATAGACACAATTTAGAAAGCAGTGTTATCAGGAGACCTAGAGCTGGGATGAAAGTGAAGAACAAATTATAGTAAAATCAGGCTTTCAGTGTATTAGGATAATAAAAACAACTAATGCAATTTGGGGCCTCCTATCCAGAGACAAATCATGGAAGAGGCAGATAATAATTCTTTTTTAATGACTCGAGTGAAAATTCAGAGAGAATATTTGGACACAAAAGCAGAAGAGCTCTGGCTTCATACAGAATCCAGGGAACAACAGGTTATAACATTTGATAGATGAAAAGAACTATGAATAGTATAAATGATGATTCCACAATCAGACTTATGACAACACTTGGAAATATGAAATGTGAAAAGCCTTTGATTTTAGGAGGCATGAAATTTGAAGTATAGTAGTGAAATCAAACAGAAAAAATATGTCCTGAATATTAACACACATTCCACATATTTAACAGCACCAAGCCCAAGTCTGTCTGCTGAACTATTCAGGCCACATATACGTTCCCCGCAAAGAGAAAATAACCAGTTGTAGCTGACTCCTCACCCCACCACCAGGTCTTGAGAAAAGTTCAGACAGCCTTTATAGCTCTACCTTGCTTCATTTTTGCAATGACACAAGTAAAACACATTAACTTACTTAGGGTGAGTACACCTATCATGTACGCTACCTAGACATGTGTTTTTGTTTTTATTTTTAATTTATTTTTTATTTCAATAGGTTTTGGGAGGACAGGTGGTGTTTGGTTACAAGAATAAGTTCTTTAGTGGTGATTTCTGAGATGTTGGTGCGTCCATCACCCAAGCAGTGTACACTGTACCCAATGTGTACCCAGTGTGTAATCATTTATCCCTCACCCGCCTCTCACCCCTTCCCCTAAGCCCACATTGTATCAATCTTTTTTTTTTTTTTTTTTTTTTTTGAGATGGAGTCTCACTTTGTCGCCCAGGAGGGCAGTGGCGCAATCTTCGCTGACTGCAACATCAACCCCTGAGTAGCTGGGACTACAGGAGTGCGCTACCATGCCTGGCTAATAACATGGCTAATGGTTTTGCCATGTTGACCAGGCTGGTCTTGAACCCTGGCCTCCAGTGATCTGCCCACCTCAACCTCCCAAAGTGCTGGGATTACAGTCGTGAGCCACTGCGCCTGGCCCCACTGTATCATTTTTATTCCTTTGCATCATCATAGCTTAGCCCCCAATTATCAGTGAGAACATAAGACGTTTGGTTTTCCATTCCTGAATTATTTCACTTAGAATAATAGTCATTTCCATCTGGCTTGCTACGACTGCCATTATTTCATTCCTTTTTATGGCTGAGTAGTATTCCATGGTGTATATGTACCACGTTTTCTTTATCCACTCATTGATTGATGGGCATTTGGGCTGGCTCTGTATTTTTGCAATTGCAAATTCTGCTGCTATAAACATGGTTGTGCAAGTATCTTTTTCGTATGATGACTTCTTTTCTTCTGGGTAGATACCCATTAGTGGGATTGCTGGATCAAATGGTAGATCTATTTTCAGTTCTTTAAGGAATCTACACACTGTTTTCCATAGTGGTTGTACTAGTTTACATTCCTACCAACAGTGCAAAAGTGTTCCCCTTTCATCACATCACCATATCCATGCCAACATCTTTTCTTTTTTTTTTTTTTGATCATGGCCATTCTTGCAGGAGTGAGGTGGTTTTGCATTGTGGTTTTGATTTGCATTTCCCTGATAATTAGTGATGCTGAGCATTTTTCCATATGCTTGTTGGCCATTTGTTTTCAGAATTGTCTTTTCATGTCCTTAGCCCACTTTTGGATGGGATTGTTTGTTTTTTTCTTGATGATTTGTGTCAGTTCTTTGTGGCTTCTGGACATTAGTCCTTTGTTGGATGTATAGATTGTGAAGATTTTCTCCCATTCTGTGGGTTGTCTGTTAACTCTGCTGATTATTTCTTTTGCTATACAGGAAGTTTTTAGTCTAATTAAGTCTCATCTATTATCTTTGTTTTTGTTGCATTTGCTTTTGGGTGCTTTGTCATGAAGTCTTTGCCTAAGCCAATGTCTAGAAGGTTTTTTTTAATGTCACCTTCTAGAACTTATATGGCTTCAGGTCTTAGATTTAAGTCTTTGATCCATCTTGAGTTGATTTTTGTATAAGGTGAGAGATGAGGATCCAGTTTCCTTCTTCTACACGTGGCTTGCCAATTATCCCAGCACCATTTGTTGAATAGGATAGACACGTTTTTAATACTATCCTCGCCATGTTCTCCTGGGGCTATAGAGCCAGACCTAAAGTTGCACGTCATGCCAGGTCATCATATTGCTCATGAACACGATCATGTGGAAGGGAGTGTGGATACAGCTGTTATTCTCTTTTTCCCCATCTGAACCTAAATCCTGTCCCTTTGGATAGCAATTCAGCTCATTGGGTTCCAGACTAGTTTCCGTATAGTAGTAATGGAAAAAAATATGATGTTATCAGCTATACTCATATTAAGCTACAGAGAATACTGCAGTTTTGCCTTGACCAAAGAATGCCTCTACTAGATGAAAATCAGAACTTAAAGTACAAGTAAATAAATAGCTGACTACAAAATATTCTTACATTTCAGAAGGCTTCTCCATAGAGCTCCTTTTAAAAAATGAACTCCTCTAGTGTTTTTAAGTGTTTTACAGACCATTAACTACATGGCAGAGGGGCAATGAGAAGGGATTTCTAAATGTAATGAACTAGGACACACTCAAATTGAGGACAGATAAAAATAAGACAAGTTATATTTAAAATTCTACTTTATCAGTGGGAAAACGCAACCATGAAAACCATCTAAACATAAACTTGAAAAGTATTCAGTTCTCAGGTATGCTATACCTGAGAGAGTGACAACTTGATAAAAACATTGATGATGATAATTTGCATAAACATGATAATTATATATATATTAATATATTAGTCTATAGAATATATACAGCAATATCTACATGTGTGCCTTGCATATATATGTTATATACAATAGATATGAGTACTATATATAGTATATTTTAAAAATTATTAAATATGGGTATCTGTGTATTTTTATGTGACATTAATATTATAATTTAATAGATATATTTATAGAAATTAACTATATCTGCATGTATTTGTGTATATATTCAATGTGTTTATGTAAGTGTGTGTGTGTGTATGTGATTCAGCCATCACCTAACAAAGTGGAGGCATCATTCAAACTTCCCACCTTTGCATTTTACACCTAGATTTAATACTGACATTGACTTTGCAAATCTCACTCTACAGAATATGAAATAACCCAATTGTCCATTCATTCCCAGCTCTTGAACTCTTAAATCTCATTTAGATAGGGTTTAAACCAGGAAATGAATTAGCCACATCCCTAGAAACTTTTGCTATAATTGCCTAGTGTATTTTTCCACTAGTAATGTTTGAAATGCTTCCTATGAAGTAAATGCTTTACAAAGGTAGCAGAAGGAGATTCCTGGAAATAGCAGTGTAAATGGCCTTGACTGCATTTTGATAGGAAACTTCAAGCCATGTTGATTAATACATTATCCATAAAATTAAACCAGCCTAGAAAAGGTTAATTTTTAAATAACTATAATGTTAATGTAATACTTATTTTTGATGAAGACAGGCTGAAGAGAGCTTAATAAAATATACTAGACAAATTCAGAGAATATACGACTTCAAAACTGTTCCATGAACGACTTTCCATTTTTAAATTCTTCTATGGAATAGTACAGTATGACCATTAGTATGTTTTTAATTTAAAATGCATTTTGGAACATATTAACAGTAAAATTGAAAGAACAGGGATTTGAAGATTTGGATTCTGTCTGTATTAATAGCTGATTGCATAGTACCAGATAATCCTTCTTTTTCGTTTCTTTTCTTTCATTTTTTTTTTTATTTTTTTATTTTTGAGACAGACTTTCACTCTTGTAGCCCAGGCTGGAGTGCAATGGCATGATCTCGGCTCACTGCAAATTCCGCCTCCCAGGTTCAATCGATTGTCCTGCCTCAGCCTGCCGAGTAGCTGGGATTACAGGCACCCACCACCATGCCTGGCTAATTTTTGTATTTTTAGTAGAGACGGGGATTTCACCATGTTGGCCAGGTTGGTCTCGAACTCCTGACCTCAGGTGATCTGCCTGCCTTGGCCTCCCAAAGTGCTGGGATTACAGGCATGAGCCGCTGCACCCAGCCCCACTGCACCCAGCCCCAGATAATCTTTCTGATTCTTGGTTTTCTCATCTAGAGACTGGAGATAATTCAGTCTTCCCAGTTGACTTCACAGCACTGTTGTAAAGAATCAAAAGAGCTCATATATATATATGATTATATCTGTATAATCTCTATATATGTTCTCAAATACAGTAGGGTATATGTAAATATACGTAAAGTATTTTAATGTTTCTACAGTTTTAATGTTTTAAGAGGACACATTTCATAGAAGAATGTTATGAGAAGGTAATGATTTTTCATTTTGAACATAAGATAGCTGGATTTGATATCAGTATTAATTTTTATTGGATATTGACTTAGCTTTGCTTATCTTGTAACAAGAGGCCATAATCCAAGCATAGTTTATTCCATTGACTTTATTACTTTATCAAAGCTAGTAATTATACTTCTGGTGTTTCCAGACCAACAACAAAAACAATTGAACATAATGCAATGAATTTTGCAATGAAAAACATTTGTCATTATAATGTGCTAGAATTCCAGGAAGATGCAATCTACTCTACTTGCGTGTAGTTTCTTATAAACAGTCTTAGTTCTATTTGAAGCTAAAGAACAGGGTGGTTAGTTTCAATATGTTAACAGCTCATTCTCTTTAAGTAAAATAGAAAATGGAAAAGAGAAGGACCTAGAAAGAAGCATGTCTCACTCCATCCAGAAGTCATGAAAGCAGATGATGCAGTGATGTACCTAGCTCTGAGGTCCTCTTTTGTATAAGAGAAATAAATATTCATATATACAGTATATCTGAGAAAAGGGCTTCTTCAGAGGAGAACCCAGAGAGAGCCCAGTGCCCATAAGAAAATGCCTGGGTGAGCTTATTATAGTTCTGGTTGCCCAAGCAAATTATATTTTACCTACATGAAAATAATAGTAATAGTGAGAAAAATGTTCTTGAACATTTGAATGGTGCTTTCATTCATTCATTTATTCATCCATCCAGCAAATGTTTATTAAGCACCTACTGTGAAGTAGGCAATGTGCTAAACATTGTCATACTGTAGCGAAGAAGAGAGAGACTGGTCCTTGTTCTCTTGGAGATTACAATCTAATCATGGACAGAAACTATTTTAGTTTTTTTTTTTTAAGATACAGTGTGTACTAAACATTTGCAGGAGGAAAAGGCATGCGTAGAAGAAAAATAGGGAATGTGGAGCTACTTTAATTTGGGTATCAGGGAAGGGTTCTGTGAGAAAGAGATATTTGGAATGAGATGTGAAGGATGAGGAGCCAGGGAACAGCATTCCACTGGTGAGAGTAGCATTTGTGAAGGTGTGCAAAAACCTGAAAGACGGCCTTTGTGGCACAAGTTAGAGAAAAAAAGAGGAAGTAACACCACATGGTATTAGAAAGGTTGACAATGGCCACATTGTGTGGAGGCTCGTTGACCATGACAAAGAATTTGGATTTTATTAAATGTGCAAAGGGAAAGTGCCAAATGGTTTTACACAGAAATGGTGAAAATATACAAATACATTGTCATGCTACTATGTGAAAATATATAGGAAATGTGATGTAATGAAGTTACAGACATCATTATGAGGTGGTTAGCAGAATTGGCTTCGTGGGTATGTAATCTGTGCCATAGCACAAAGCTTCCCTCTCAGAAGGTCCTGCTCTTGGATTAATGCTCTAACAACTCCATCTTGAAATTCATAATAATTTTTAAACTGGGAGGCTTGGATTTTTACTTTTCATTGGGTCCCCAAATTATGTAGCTAATACTGTCTACTATAGAAATCGAGTTGCAAGATGATGTTATAAACTAGGATAATGACACTGGAGAAAGACAAAAGTTATCAGCTGGACGCAGTGAGTCAGGCTTGTAATCCTAGCCCTTTGGGAGGCTGAGGTGGGCAGATCATCTGAGGTCAGGAGTTTGAGACCAGCCTGGCCAACATAGTGAAACCCCGTCTCTACCAAAAATACAAAAATTAGCTGGGCATGGCAGCGCATGCCTGTAATCCCAGCTACTTGGGATGTTGAGGCAGGAGAATCCACTTGAACCCAGGAGGCGGAGTTTGCAGTGAGCCAAGATCATGCCACTGCACTCCAGCCTGGGTGACAGAGCGAGACTCTGTTTCAAAAAAAGAAAAAAGTTATCTCTATTTCACAAGTGAAACACAGCTATAATTCTGTATCAGACTCAGTAATATGGGCTTTCAATTTGGTCCATGTAGAACATTTTAATTGTTTACTCAATCCTAACTTACGGTAATCAACACATATTACATCCATTTAGTAAATACTAGTTTTCAAAAGATTGCTAATTTTTGTCATCTTCTGTTAGTGCATCTGCATGTTATATATATACAATAGAGATGAATTCCAAAGGGCGTGAAACATTTACCTTTACCTTTCCATTTCATTAATATCTATCAAGCCCAAAGCATACAAAAGACTCTTTTGTAAACTTAGAGTGATGCAGGTATTTTCTATTAAGAGCTTATAATTGAGTTGAAAGTTAAGATCTAAATAGCTATAATACAAGAAAGGATATACTTGTAAAGGAGATACAAACAATGAACTGTAAGATTTTTCATTTCTTTAGAAGAATCATTAGAAGTTTTTCAAGTGTTTCTGCTTATTTAATCACAGGAGTTCAAAGATGTTTGTCATGACACCAGAATGTGGGATGACATTATTATGACATTTCATTTTAATTAAAACTAGATATTGCCAGGGATTCCATAGTAGATATCTCCCAATATGTAGTAATCCATAAGATTGTCATGGTATATATGAAAATCCCATTTAGAAGATAAATATTATTGAGGTCTTTAAAGAAAAAAACTTCAAAATGCCTCTCCTTATTTCCTGCAGAATGAAATAGATCTGTAATTAAAATAATTCTTAGTATTCATCATCAGAGTTGAAAAATAAAATCAGACTTTTGATTCCTAGATGGAAATCTATTAAGAGATAAATGAAAGTATCGTGGTTGCTGCACAACACATCTGTCTTCAGTTTAAGTTGCACAAACTGCAAGCAAATGTGGATGTTTTCTCTATAGTATGGAACTTTCATCAGGGAAAAGCCTAGTTTGATGATGAAATTTCAAAGCGGATATCCCAAAAGAACACACACACGCGCACACACACACACACACACCCTACACATACACCAAACAGAAGAACACATGGGCAATGGAGGGATGTACCAGTGCCCCAGAGACAGAGACCTCTGGCACTAAAGAGCTGTTCTTGTCATGCATGACAGCTTAAGGCTCCAGACATTTCATCCCAGGACATTTGTTACAGTTGCAGGCTTCCATGATTCAGGCTATGGGCATAGTTTCTAGCTTATATCTCCCGAGACCTACTCAGGGCTCTGGTTTGCCTTGCGCTTATCTCTCTTCTCAAACCTGTGCCTATACAATAAAGTAGTCATGTATCTATCCAAAGTGCACACACTTTGTAACTTAGGGTAAAAGAAAATGCCTACCAACTTAGGCTATACCAAGTTGTATAAACCAACATTGCACTCACCCTCTTGATTCTACCCATTCTCAAAGTACAGTAAAAGAGAGCTATTACTCCCTCCACAATCATTGAGCCTGACATGATGCACAGAAGAGTTTAACATGAAAATAAGATGGACTGATGGGCTAAGGACGTAGAAGACATTGAGAAGATTTGATACAACTTGAGAAATATGTGTAAGTCTTACAGTTGGAATATTTAGGAAAAGGAAGGAGCATTTTGGATAGTCTTATCTTTATCTCAAATATCAATATCCTAGTTTAGGCTTTTAGGACCACTCTTCTGCGCTATAACTGTAGGCTTTCTCCTCCCAGCTTCTCCTTCTCCAGACCCTTTACATATCACTGCCAGTTTATTTTTTCCAAAGCTCATTTTCTGATTCATAGCATTCAGTGATACTTCTTGACCAACAAATGTAAGGGATTCTTTCATCTGGCATTCAAGGCTCTTTGTGATCTCCCTGCAACCTATTTTGCCACTTTTTTTTTTTTTTTTTTTTTTTGAGACAGAGTCTTACTCTGTCACCAGGCTGGAGTCAGTGGTGACATCTCAGCTCACTGCAATCTCTGCCTCCTGGGTTCAAGCAATTCTTCTCCTGCCTCAGCCTCCTGAGTGGCTAGGACTACAGGAGCATGCCCCCACGCCCAGCTAATTTTTGTAGTTTCAGAAGAGACAGGGTTTCACCATGTTGGCCAGGATGGTCTCCATCTCTTGACCTCGTAATCCACTGGCCTCGGCCTCCCAAAGTGCTGGGATTACAGGCGTGAGCCACTGCACCTGGCCTATTTTGCCAGTCTTACTTTTGTTACTTCCTTCCATGTAAATTATCTTTGAGTAAAGTGGTTTTCAAACATGCTTTCCTCCGTCCTGTAACAGCCTCAATACATTGGCTCATGGCACGCAGTTCTTCTGACTCTTTATTTTCCTCGCCTATTGAAATTCTACTAATTCTTACCTACCCCAGGAAGCTTTGTTTATTTTTCCCACTGGATATATTTATCTCCTCCAAACTAAGAAAGCATCTATTTTATACATATATTCATATTTACCATCCGTATCCACATTTATTTGAGTAATTGTACTCGGTTTTACCCATCTTTCTACTGCAGCCCCAATTATAAATACCATATGGACCATACTTTTATATGTCTCTGTCTCACATCATGCCTCCTGATCATAAAAAAAAAGGTTCAGTAAGGTTTAAAAAATGGCTGGAAAAGAATGGAAGAGTATTCTCCATATTCTTAGATTTAACAATCATTTTATTTCCACCCAGACCTTATGGAAAGTCCATTGGCTGAAAACAGAACAGACAAACAAACAAACAAATAACCCTGAATGTTTAATAGAGACTGCCCAGAATAACAGGATGTATTGTATTGCCTTTGGACATGGTGTGCTTCCTTTACATTTGCCAATTCAAGAGCTTATAGTTGGGATGATCATATAGGCCAGTTTGTCTCTGACAGTCTTGCTTTTTGTGCCTGTAATTATTGATAATATTTTCCCTTCACTCTCAAAAGAGTTCTGGTTTAGATGAGAAAGTATATGGTCACTCTCCCTAAGGACCATTTTTATGGGCAAGTGAAAAGACTCTCTCTACTTGTCAACATTGTATTAGTTTTCTTATACAAACTATTAATATTATAGAACTGGGATAAATTAGCATCTCACCCATTTCTTCCCAAAGCTTTAGGTTCATCTAAAAAGCAAATAAATCAACAGACAGACAAAAAAGCAAAAATAAACAAACAGAAAAACAAACAACAAAACAAGTCCCAAAGGCTAAGCCATTTGAAGTAGAAAAGGATAAAACATAAGGCTTAGGATCATTGGGAGAGATATTTTTTTCTCCTCCTTTTTCCCTTTTCTCTCCCAGGAATTCTTCAATAGACTCAATTGTAGCCTTGAGTTTGAGGTTTTGTATTTTCAGATGGTAAGCACACCTATTAAAAAAGCAATGTATTCATGTTAACTCCCTGGCACCAGCAGGGCCTGTGTATTCACTGCTAGCAGTGGACACCATGCCAGGAGAACCTGACTCCTGGTGCAAAAGGATTAGGAAAAAAAAAAAAAGTCAAACAATGCTAAAAAAATAAAAACCCACATAATTCTTTTCTGTACTCTGTGGTTTGTTTTACTTAGGAAAACGGCCTGGTTATACCCTGCAGCACGCATTCATTACAGTGATCTTTGACTGGCAGATGCAGAGTAATAGGATGCATATTTTAGTGCTTATTATAATACCCTGTCCAAAAACAACTTGACAAATTTGTGATTTCGACAATATCTCATTTTGCTGGCTGCAGTGCTCTGTGATTGTCTGGCCCACGTGGCTTCCAGATTATGCATACCACCAATACTTCTCATTAAAATGGCCACAGTTCACCAGTTTCGGTAGCTTGGAACGAACTTGGAATGAATTATTATACAACAAAGAGGCTGCTGTCATGCAGAACAAAAGACAAGCAAAAGAGAGCTTTGGCTTAATGAGGCTAAGTGAGTGTCTCCCCTGCATCACAGCTACTTGACGGCCTTTGAGCATGGATTTTTTTTCTCCACAGGCCAAAACCTTTGGTCTATTATTTTGTGTTTATGCACCTTGAGGCTAATATACATTTTAATATGCTGCACATGGAGAAAAAAAATCAACCATTAGATTAGAACATGTGCACTCCCTGTTAAATTAATGACAACCGAACATAGAGATAAATTTAGGTTTTCATATTTAATTATAGCGCACTGCAGTACGTTTAGCAAGGATAAATTGCACTATTATTATGCTTCATTTTTTTTGACATCTTCTCCTATTAGTAGTGCACACTTGCCCCAGCACCACCACAACCATCACCCTGTGGCCATGCTAACATCTCTGCATATCTTCCTTTTCTCCACATCACACAATCTCAGCCACCACGTTGAAAGGTAATACTGTTTTATTTGCAAGATTTAGTGAGAGAACTAATGCCATTTTGGCAGTTCTGTGTGCGTAAGAAAGTGATTTGTAAGAAAAAAATGAATCAGCTAAGAATAATTGTTATCACTCCTCCTTGCTGCATCAGATTATAGTGATGGGCTCAAGTTCACTGCTTTTCTGATCAACCAAAGACACAAAGCACAGCATGTGACTCTGAATAGTTGATGTTTCACTATGACTCAGATGACCTGTGTATAAAGAAGTAGTCATAACAATCCCAAGAAAAATTCCAACAACCCTGTCACTTTTTGAAGCTTTTCTCTGTTGATTTTAATCTATTTATTGTAGAAATGGGAACGCTTCAAGTAGTGAAAGTTACAGGGTAATAAAGATGGTCTTTGGGGAAAAAATTTAGCAAAGTTGATAGTAGAGATTATGAATATTGCTGTTCATTCTTTCAAGACCACCAAAGCAGGAACAGATTGTTAATATAACTGAAATGTCAAAATGAACTTTTCATGTAGAATGACCACAGAACTTGTAGTTCTTTCCATTTGGGGACTGTAATTTTACCTTCCATTAGTTGAGTGTATTTGTTCCATGTTACATCTGAGCTTATAGTTTAACTTGCTTCATATACCAATTAATAGAGTTCCAGATGGTTGCCCAGAATGTAAGAGATTCTTCTTCTATCTTTGCGTAAAGCTGAAAGAAAGGCATTTGCCTATGTCTCTGCATTAAGGAAGCGTACCCATTTGTTGTCTTTTTGCTTTAAAAAGTCACTTGAATCAGCAAATGTCTTAAAATCAGAGAATACTTTTTCAGGATCTGAGCATTGAAATCCGGTTCTGGGGTTATCCTGAGACTTATCCTTTATTTGATATTTGTTTCATGGTGATGCATAGCAGGGTTTGATGACCAGAGGATCACGGCAAGAATAATAATTTCCTTGTTTGGAAGGTCTGTAACTGGAGATAAAGAGTCAGAAGAGTCAGTTACCATTGGCTGGTGAGCAACTCTTCTTGATGATACATAAAAGCAGCCGTTACACATGTATTAAGAATAATTCCCTTTGCCCAAATTCTGGTCAAATGAAATTTGAAAGATGAGATATAAGAAATGGCCTTACGAAGATGGGCTGTAAAATCCATTTTTAAAATGCTTTTTTGTTTAAAGTTGACTCACCTCAGACACTAAAAGTGTGAGGTAATAAATAGCTAAGTAGCCTGGCAATATGGCAATTTCTTATGACTTAGAGCTATTTTTTATAGTGTTTGCCAAGTTTCTTAAATTCTAAGAAACTCCTGTGTGAAAAGAGGTGAGGATTATATTTACTATTTTATAGAGGTTGACACTGAGTCTGTAGGTGGAAGGGTCTATCTAATTGGTACAGTCACTGGGTAATACTAAATTTCCTTACTCAGGAATCTAGATTCACTTATCTTGGAGGCTCTTTCCACCTGTGGACAAGTGGTTTCGATATCTCAATCAGCATTAGATAGTGGTTATCAAGTCATTTTTATGGGTTAATTCACTTTGAAGTTCAAATAATTTGCTCTGAGTGGTCAGATGTTCTCAGCCCTAAATACTCTTGCCATTGAACATTTCAGTGTGCTTAAAGCAGATGTCAGGACGCCCTACAGGATTCCAATATAGCCATTCTAGCAAGAAGGAATTCCAAAACATACCTTGTTCCAAACATCCCTGGTAGAATGAAAGTGACTTATTTTCAAAATAATCATAATAATTTTAAAAATAGTATATGGCCATTAGAAATGCTCATGTTATTAAGTTAAAAAAACAAGAAACCTAGCTATATCTAAATATAATTCCTGTTTTGTTATTTTTAAAAAAGCATGCATTTGTGGACAGGAAAAAAAAGCTATGATAATACCCATATATTACCAGACATTTCTGAAAGCGGAAATTCTTGGTAATTTTTCTTTCTTTTTCTTTTCCATATTTCCTCAGTTTTCTTTAAGGAACATGTATTTTATACCGAGAAAAACTAAAAGTGAAAGCAATAGCTTTCGAAAGTTTTGTATAAGTCTCTAAAGAATTATTGATCGAATATTTCATCAAAATAGACTTAGAAGAGCCAAATTTAAAAGAATCAAGACTATTCAAGTGCCAAGCAGGAAAGTCAGGAAGGACATAAAGAGCTGGCATTATTTAGCTTACAGAATAAATTAAATTAGCTTAGCCAACAAAGAATGGCTGAGGAGGAATTGCTATTTTTCTGTAAAAAAAAAAACACATTATTATGTAAAGTTTTATAAAGAGAGTAACAGTGTTTTAAGTCTACTACTGATGAAAGTGAAACAATTATGAAGAATGAAATCTGATGGAGATATGCTTTACAAAGAATGAGCTGTTTGAAAGAGACTGACAACATCTCTGGAATCTTTTGTTTCTTTTTTCTTGTTTTTCTTTTCTCTTCATTTCTCTTCTTTGGTCCTTGAGAAAAAGAGAGATTCGCATGTATTTATAATTCTATATGTGTAGTAGAACCATACGAATGAAACTAGTTTCTTTTTCTTTTCTAATGTTACATGAAGTTTTCTATAAAATATATTTATCAGAATTTTCAAGTTGACTTTTCACATTTAACAGCAGAAGTGCTTGCCAAAGTCTAACTGAAGATAGATTTACTTATCCCTATTGTACAATATGATTATCTGCACCAAGAAAGGCCCAATACTCTTTGAGTGCAAATTGACTTGAAGAACTGTCTAGATTGATTCTGTTAATTTATTTTAATTTTTACTAGGGTTTACATTTCTATTCTCTCTGCATTCTATGGAGATAAAGCTCAAAGTATAAACCTTGAGTGCCTCCAAATCTAATTAGTACATCCTACTCCAAACAGCCTAACAAAGAGTAAATCAAAGGAGCTCTTTGACCTGCTACTTGATTTGAGAGTTCCTAAGCAGTTCTCGCGTGTGGTTCTAGAATACCCAGAATGCTGATTTTGGTAGGAGGTTGTGGATATGTACTGCGGCTACTTGGCAAAGGAGTCAGTAACTCCTCCCCTGACCCCGGAGGGTTCTGTGATGCCTTAAATGGAATCCAGTTAACATGACACAGAGGCCTCTGGGCATCTATTGCCATCCGTTCATTCAGCTAACATGACTGAAATTCCTACCATATGTCAGACACTGTTCTAGACACTTGGGATTTATCCATTTAAAAAAGGAGTCTACCCTTGTAGAACTTATATTTAAGTAAAAGAGATAAAAATGAACAAACAGTAAAGGTAATAAATGATAGTATATTCGGTGATAAGGGCTATGTAAACAGGAAAAGTGGAGAAGGCAAGGGAGTTCAAAAGTATGGGAGTCAGGAGACAGGTTTCATTTTAAAGGTTAGAGAGCAGTGAGTATGGACCTTTTAGAGAAAGTCTCATATGAGCAAGATGTGAAGGAAATGAGAAATAAGCCTTGTGGATGTCTGTGAGAAGAGATTTCCAGGCAGAAGGAATAGCCAGTAAAAAAGCCTTAAGGATCAGCCAAGAGTAGGGTGTCTGGAGTAGAGTAGATAGGGGGAGTAATAAGAGACAAAGTCAGGAAGGTAAGTAAGGTAGAGTAGAGGAATAGTGGCCATGCTCATGCTCTAACTTAGTTCCCTTCTAATTCAAGAACCTGTTAGTCACCTTCTATGCACCTCGTGCCTCGCTTTGTCTTCCCAGCTTCCCGATTCGGTCTGGCATACACTTATTAAGCTTCCATTATGTGCCAGGGACTGTGCTAGAAAATGCAAGTACAATCCTACATGAAGCGAGATCACTATACATCTTCAGTACTTCCCATTCCATTTTGAATCACTATGACAAGGTTTGCAGATGTAATATGTACTCAGAAGTGAACTTTCCCTACTTCCACATGTTTACAGCTCTATTAGACGTATGATCCACTCAGCTCACACTTACATTTGGCTTCATGTCATCACACAAAAACTAATTACTTGATTATTGGGGAAAAAAAAAAACAGTATTATAGTGTACCGAATGAGCTGCACTTTCAAAACAAGCCAGAAACATCTTTATTCTCTTAAAACCCACTAAGCTCCTCTTCTTGGCTATGGATAAAATACCAGAGTTTTTCTGATCACTTCCAGACATTAGAACACCCTCAGATAGTAGAGTCCAGCCAGGAAACTTGTAGCTCTCCTCTTATTTAAAGAATCTCTACTTTAACCTGCACTAGGCCCTATGGCAGCAGTAGAGAAAAGGCTGGATGCTTAGGTCGTCTGTGATTATCTTCTGCCTCCCTCTCCCATCCTTCTTCTCCACTTCTCCATGTCACCTCTGATTCCTCCAGTGTGCTGGGAAAGGAGGAAGCATATGAGGCTAAAAGATGATTGTGTAGTGCTCTTATGGCATGGTACTGATATTGACACAATCAGGGCAGGTGCCAACTCTTTTTCTTAAAGGATACCTCTGTGGGATCTTCAGAGCCTCCCATTCTCTCTCCCTGGTGATACCTTCTGCCTTGCCCATTATGATTTCCTATGCTTCAGCATTTCACCCCTGAAGTCTCTTTCTACTGGGATTACCTCTCCTTGGCAGGGCTTTCAATATAATTATATTGCAGCAGCTTTCCAGAGTGTCCCCAAAACAAACTCCTGTCTCTGTCATCATAAGCAAACACCTCTACTGGCTCTACTATCAGGGAACCCTGACAACCAACCTCTGACATACAGGCTTTTCTCAGCAGTAGTCAGACACCAGCCTCCTTACTTTAACCCTCCACAGCTACCCACCCAAACACCCAGGGGCATGTCCATGTTCAGGTTGCTAAGACTGGTATCACTACAGTCAGCAAGTGTCCCATAAAGGCAGATTTTTCCAAGTAGCAAATAGGTAGCCCAGAGTAAAAAAAAAAAAAAAAAAAAAAAAGTCAGTTGCCTCTTTGGGCAAGTACCCCACTCTTGATTGTATTTAGAGTGTCTTCTCTCACTTGGCTTGAGGTAGCGGAAACAGAACATTCTGCAGGAGAGAGCAGAGAACATTACAGCACTTTTTCTGGGCTATCAATACATAATCTTTTCTCCAGTGTCTTCTCTGCCTCTCCTTAGAGCTATGGGTGACAGGGCAAGATCCCAGACCTACAGAATAAATTTGAATCACATCTCACCAAGTCCTGCCTGATCCACCTATAGAAAGAAGAAGATTTGCCAACATTCCTTTCATAGTTGGGGCCTCATCTAAGACTGAGAAACATCTTATGACATCTTATTATAATAATTCTGCCTTTGCCTTTAATCTGTTGTTTGTAAACATAAAAAATCTTTTCAGTCTAGAAATATCTGGTAGTGTGGTAATGACGTTTAAAACCAAAGATGTAATGATACTTCAGTTGGTTAAACTCAAGTTTTATAAAGATAGAGGTTTTAAATATTACAGGTCCAAGATTTTTAAAATCCATGAATAGAACCCGGTCTTGGGGTTTAATACTGTTTCATTTTCTTTTGCATATCTAAACTTATGAGTGTTATTAGGTTTTTCATAATGTTTTGATTTTTCTTTAAAAGATTCATCTTGTGAAGCCATTTTCAGAATACATAATTTTTTTATTTTTATAACTTGTTTCTCAGAAGAACAAAAAACACTTTGCAGTTTTCTAAAAATCCCACTGGCGTGATCCAATTATAATTAGAGAAATCCAGCTACAGCATCAGAAATGAGATGGAAGGAATCTGAGGCACCATGACTGACTTGTTCATCACCGATGAACTGAATCTGGCATCGATCAGAATAGGATCAACAGAATTGCAGAATTCTTAATTTGGAGCTATTATAGGAAATTAATCTACATTTTGGATAAGATTTACTAATCCAAAAACTTAAAAAAGAAATATCCAATTCTGGCAGACTTCTTTTTCGAAAGGACCAAACTCAATGACAAAATTTTAGAATTCCTGAAAAGAGTTAACTGGAATTACCTTGGTGTTTTATTTGATAGGTAATATTTACTACCCACAGGCCTTTGTTATGAGAGTGGAATGCATCTACCCAAGTCAGTCATGTGACTGGAATCAGTGAAAGCTCCTCACTGGTGCCGCACAGTAACTCACAAGCAGACAGAAAGCCAGAGGAGAGCTCTTGCTTCTCCAAATCCCTGGAAAATGCATTGCCTTAATTAGCAAACACTATCTTGAGTGACTCCTCTAGAGACTCCCAATTAACTAAGCTTCTAGACTAACATGAATTCTTCTCTCTTATTACTTCATATTTATGTTTTTTAAATCAACAAAATTTCCCAACATTTTGTCACCCTAGAACCCAACCTTTATGAACATTTTTTTGCGAGTAAAATGCAAAAGAATGAAACTAATGCAGTTTATTAAGCAAATAATCTTAAAAGCAGCCCACAACACAACTGCTCACCAGTTCTCAAGCTCACTGGATTATATTTCCTGCTGTTTTCGGTTACTTCTATTTATACTCCTAACCGGATGAACTCACCATGCCCCCTACTGCTTAAGAGCAATACTACCACAGTGTAGCACAACACAGCACATCCTGGTATTCTCCAGAGATTTCCTTCTGGCCATATGCTAGCTTTCAGAATGCTTGTTGAACAACATTGTTTGTCTCCCCTTGGTCACCAATGCCAGGATAAATCTGTGGAGTCATGCTGGCAGAAGAAATGGCCTCCAATCAGCAACAACAAACAAGTTCTTTATTACTGACCCCACCATCTGTCCCCGTTTCCACATGCCACTCTCATATAGAAACAGGTTTCTGCCAGGCCAGGTTCAGTGTGCATCCAGCATCTACCATTAGGTCAGCTTGAATATCCAGATTGCAACTGTGCTTAGCCTCTTACTTAGCTAACATCCTTTATCCAGAATGGAAAGTGGTTGGTGGACACTGAAAAAAGCCTGTGAAAGCCGTACTGCTGATAAGAGATATGTTTGCTAACATCTTGGATTAGGGATGTGTACTTAGTGGAGATATCAGCCTCAGTGTGACAAAGGCAAGATGTAAGTATTACTTCCTTTATGTTAAGGTGTGCACCCACCAAGACCACTCTGCTTATAAGCAGTGAATATGAAAGGAGTGTTCTCTGGTACTTTAATTATCAGCCCATTTTTACAATTGTGTAGCCAGAGATGTTCCCAAGATGGAGTTGTTTCCTAAAGGCTCATTTCAGAGAGGTAGATGATCCTACACGCTTTGCCATTGTAGTTTCAGTATAAATACTTTAGGACTGCTTGCAGCGCATCTTGAGTGCTCAAAATATCACATTTAGTGACAAGGATAAAAAAGACAGTGCTCTCAAAACAGCAATATTAAAGTAAGTGTGCCAAGAGCACATTATGAAAAAACCGATGGAGATACAGAGCCGACAGAATGTCTACAGAGAAGCGCAATGAGAGAAATTGTCTTTTCCTGTTAATACCATTATGAGAAAGCTCATGGAAAGTTATTTTATTAAGTGTTTGTGTTATTAAAACCTATTCCCCTGTCTGAAATTTAATGCTACACAATGTACTAAATAGTCAAGTTTCAAGAGAGATGATAAACCTGGAAGAATTACATTACTACCCAAAGTATTGGTCATTGTACAGGGATTTAAAATTTAACAACCACATTAAACACCAAGCCAAATCAATAGTAATATTTTCAGTCTCTCCGAGGCAGATGACTGAATATGCTGAAAGCATTGTGGGGTTGTGTGGCACTGTGTTAGCTGGTCCATGCATCATTGAGGCCAATGTCTGGTATAATCAGCTCTGGGAAGACATTGTAATCTTAGCATTCCCGGAAAGCCTGCTATTCCACAGCAACAAAAGACACAAGCACAGCACAGCACCACAGCACCAGCAGCTGAACAATAAACCTGGTTCAGATTGAACTATTTACTTGGCATTTGCTACATCCTTAGGCTCCACTGGAAAAATTAATAGGTGGTCAGCTTTAGCAAATATCACAGTGATGGAATAAGGAGATTTGTTAGCCAACAATTTCTGATTTGTCTCACTTGTAAATATGATAGTTTTAGTTGTCCATTTTGATTATTCTTTCTAGTCGACAAATACCTAGCTGGCTACTCTTTACCGGTGTCAAGGATGGCATTAAAAAAAAAAGATCTAGCTGGTTTTGGCTCAGAAGTTCTTTCTTCTTGTCATAAATTTGTGTTCTTGCATTCTTTAAAGTGTCATTTAATGGCAGCACCTTATTTTTACTGACAGTGTTTTTGGGGAGGTTCAGACTATTCCTTTGTGATTCATCCAAATACGTGATTCTCCCTTGGATTCAAGCACAATTTGTGACCTTCTAATACTGAAGCACTAAATATCATTCCTGCTTTGATGGCGGGAAGTTTCCAGGGAAAAACCTAGCTGGGTAGGAATTGAGAATTCCATGAGAGAGATACTAAGATACCCCAGTCTGGCATGGGAAAAAAAAAATCTCATTACATGTCCAAAAGGAAAAACACACACATGTGTATACATGACTGGATTCGCAAGGCAGTCCACACAGTGTAGGAGAGTGCCACTGAATCCCAGTGCTAAACATGAGACGTGCCTCTCATTTTCTCATCTTTAAAACAGGAATAATAATAGTACTGACCTCACAGGGTGATTGTGAAGACTATACGGAAAAAAGAAACACGTTTAGCACAAGGCATAGCACAATGAGTGCTCAGGATTTTATTTGTGTAATGATTCCTAGCATTTTTAAAGCTTAGAGTTTTATGAATGGAGACTCTGATTTAGGATCATGCTGGATTTCCAACCTTTAAAATTATGCAAGTCCTTCTTGTGTGGAAGCAGAAAGTGAATAAATGGATTGGCATCAAACAACATCAGACTGGCAACAGGGAGGCCTAAATTTCAGTCTTAACGTTATATTGACTCAGCTCGCTACTTCCGGGAATGATAGTAACTCCTTGGGCCTTGGTTTCCTCATTTGAACTGAGGGAACTGGACTCTATTAAAGTCCTTTCTGATTTAAAGAACGGTAATCCTGGTTGTGTTCTTCCTTTCATGCAGAAAATAGCCATAGTCCATTGTAGAGGAATTTTGAAAAATAACAGAAACACTCTCTTGGCCTAGTATTTCCACTCTTAGTCCATCATTTTTTAACGAGGTCCATCATTAAAAATCCTGTCTAGACTTCCGCTTTTAAAAAACAGCTATCAATCAATCAATTTAGCTATTGAGTACCTATGTGGGGTGAGTATAGAAGATAGAAAACAAGAAATCCTGTTCTACCATAAGACCTTGAAATCTACTTGGAAAGAAAAAAAAACACTATTTTTTAAAAATTAATATTTAGTAAGGGTCAAATGAGGAACACAGGCAACAACTATTCCACTCATGTTCCTACATGTCTTTTAAAGTAGTTTACCAATTTAAAACATTAAAGATAATAAAATTTTTAAAATTTAAGACAGAGCAGAAATTATTTAGAAAGCAAGAAGTGCTTGTATGGGAAACAAAAGATAAGCTGTATTATTAAAACAGGACATCATTTTTAGCTGTAAACTTATTGGTAGCCAAGAAACTAAAGAAATTGATGAGTTTTATAGCTCTCGTGGTCTGATAAAAGAGAATATCTAGGTTTGTCTTAAGAGACAACAGTTTGCTCCTGGCAGTAAATATTGGGAAAATTTTGTTACATGGATCCATATTTAATGAACACTTAATAATTTACTGTACAATGCCTATAGCTGGGGTTTTGTGAAAAATACAAAAATGTCTTTCAAATACCTATACCATATCAATTTTTAGTGAAAGCCAAGGATTAGCTAAATCAACTCAAAAGAAGTATGCTCGAGTGAAGCTAAGCTAATAAAATCTAAGAAGGTTGCTTCTTGGTGACCAAACTTAATGCTTAGAGAAACTCAGAAAAATGGTGGATTAAGCTGTCTTTTAAGCTGATTTTTAAAAATATCAATTATCTCCAAAACCCTTTTTAAATAAAAAATATATATATAAGACCCCGCCTGGAAAGAGTAACCCACTGGGTACTGTTCACCTTTGTGTAAATTATTTTATCAGATCTTTTTCTATTTAATCTCCTGACACTGAGGTACTCTCAAATCCATACCTTGATTTCACTGAGAGGAGGTAAGTGTCAAAGGCAACGTTAACTTACTTCATCATTATGCCGAGGGCTACTAATAAGAAGCAACATCTCACATGGCCCTGCAGAGCTGCACTGAACCTCTAAAAGTATGTAGTAAAAATTCTCTGCTAACTGGGCCACCACCAACTTCAGGAAGTCGTGTCAAAATAGAACATTCAAATAGTGAACATCTACTGATATTTCAAGATTTAACCAAATGGTCACCCTCTTTAAGGAAGCCTTTGTTGACACGTTTCCTCCTCTTCCTCCCCAAACTTGGTAAAATGGCATAAATATTAATTCAATTCATTTAATTCTTATCACAACTGCAAGAAATCATGACTATTATTACCATCCTGTCACCTATGAGGAAAGTAGCATACAAAGGTGGTATATAATTTGCCAAACTATCCAGCCTGTCAGTAGCAGACCAGAGAGCTAGACTCAGGCAATCTGTTTCAGAGCTCATGCTCATACATATGACGTGAGAATACTAAATTCTGGCTTATTTTAAACTGATCATTTTTCAAAGGGAAGCAAATATTTATACTCAGGTTTAATAGAGTTATTTTCATTATGGAAATACATTAATAACTCAATGTAAATGTTGAAAGTGATGTTCTTCCCATTTTTTGAAAACTTAGGGTCCGCCTAGAGCCAGCTATATAAAAGCCTAGCTTGGCCATAAGTCTTTACCTAAAAGATAAAGAAATTATTATCAGCTTATTATTGCTGCCCACACTTACACCATAACAGTCTCTACCTAATATAATTAGAATACATATATATATACATATATATACACACATATATATACATATATATACATATACATATATATATATACACATATATACATACGTTGTTTTTGTTGTTTTTTTTTTTTGAAACAGAGTCTGGCTCTGTCACCCAGGATGGAGTACAGTGGCATGATCTCAGCTCACTGCAACCTCCACCTCCCGGGTTTCAGCGATTCCCCCACCTCAGCCTCCCTAGTAGCTGGGACTACAGGTGCATGCCATCACACCTGGCTAATTTTTTGTATTTTTAGTAGAGACGGGATTTCACCATGTTGGCCAGGCTGGTCTCGAACTCTTGACTTCAAGTGATCTGCCCACCTCAGCTTCCCAAAGTGCTGAGATTACAGGCGTGAACCACCGCACCAGGCCTAGAATATAATTTTAAACAAAAAATGTAACCTAATAGGTCAATGTGTATCATAGAAGGTTTCATACAACAATGGGAAAGGATTTTTTAAATTGCAATGTGCTCTGTGATATTGTATAGCAATTACAGAGGAAAAAGATCAAAAATGTCTCATACCATACACCAAAACAAATTTCAAAGGATTAGATAGTTAGATATAAAAACAAACCAAAATATATGTAGAAGAAAATAAAACTGAATATTTATCAAGCTTCTGTAGGTAATCAATTTTTAAAAGCAACAAAAAGGAAAAAGACACTAACAAGCAGATTCCCCTGCATAAGTTAGAGAAAAAAAGTTATTTTTTCAAACAAAAAAAGTAGGATAAAATAAAGCTATGATACCATTGTATGTTATCACTATCAAAAAGCAATTAAAAAAGAAAGAGAAGACCAAAAATATATTTATCTGCATAAATTGTAAAATTCATGTATGTAATATATAACCCAAATCCAAAAAGGCTAGCAACAGATTTAGGGAAAAATATAATAAGTGTGGCAGAATTAATGCTTTTATTTTATAAAAGGCTAAGCTAAATTTTTTTAAAAAATATCTTAGTACTCTATAGTCAGTTTACAAAACAAGAAATACATCTAATAAAGAACATAGAAAATGTTCAAGCTAACTAGTTTTTTAGAAAATTGAAAGGAAAACTAAGGCCTTACTTTTTCATCACATACCAACGGAGCAAAAAAAAATGATATTCATTTTATGTTAAGAAATACCAAGTATTGGTTTGAAACTGTTGATGTCATAAATATTGATGACTTTAGAAATAGGTTCAGGTCTTTGGAAAAGAAATTCTATAATCTAAAGTATTTGAATTAACTCTAAGTAAATAATCCAAAATATATTTTAATGTGCATATAGAAGTTCTCTTCATCATTGCTTACTAATGAAATAGTAGTCATTATAAAAACTTGGGAGCAATATAGAAAATAATTGATTAAATTACAGTAAATTTATTGGATCAGGTGTTTTAATGATAAAATGCAAAATGAGCAAACATACGCAAGTCATTTTTCATCTTGATGATTTGCACATGAAAAAGATGGAAGGACCTATAAGAATGACAGAATTTATGATAGAATTTTTAGAGTGCTAAATTTATGTAGTAGTTGTTGTTTACGTTTCTCCATTTGTCAAATGTTCTATAGTTATTACTGTTATATTTGAAAAATAGAAAGACAAAATGTTTATGCACAATTCCTATTTTATATCAGAAATATGGAACTGTGAAGATTTCCTCCATCTCATTCATTTCCTAACCCAGTACACTATACCGTAGCTATGTTAACGAATGTGGGGTAGAATAGATTAGTGATTAGATACAACATTGTATTTATCTGTAGAGGCATTTGTATATCACTTAAGGAAAAAATTCTTAGTATATAAAATTTTATTATTAGTAACAGTTCTTACACTGAAGTATTAATGCCAGGAACGATGTTCCTGTTGGTGAAAGCTTTAGCGATGATTTGACTGACTGACCTAAAGAATGCTGAGATGTAGGAAGGTCTGATGAGGATCATAAAGGAATTACATTGTGTATGTGTGCTTTTAAAAATATGTTTGTGGTTTGTTTTTGTTTTTTCAAAATCAACATTTTCCTAGGCTTCTTTCCCCATGTTCTTCAAATTTTTAGTTGTGTTTACTTTTAATAGCTCAGTAATTGGGACTGCCACAGAAATCTTTTCAGACATATTTTAAATTGTAGGCACCCTGGCAACCATTTATCTTCATTTTAAAATCATTTAAGTAAAGGAAAATAAGTGACAAAAAAGTTTTTGTTATGTAAAAAATACAAAAAAAGGTAACCCTAGAAACTAAAATTATTCCATTTTGAATGATCTTTTCTTCATTGCTGGTTTTGTTCATAGATTTTCTTCCTGTTAGGACCTGGATGCCTTGGCGTATTGCACTCTCATTCTTCAGGAGTCTCTACTTTGAACTCCTCAGTAGGAGCACCTTGATTTCACCTCTGTATTGAGTCATATGTGATCAGGTCATGAAGACTGACGTCTGTGCTCAGGTTTCTTCAGATCCTATAAACATTCACACACAGACACAAATAGTTGTCTCTTCAGCTTCCACTGCTCTTGACCTTCTCAGTGTATTTCAGTTGTCTTGCTCTGACATATAGCAGGGACCAGCAATGCATACTCTTTGATCTTCTTCTTGTGCACATCCCATAGCACTAACCTTTCTCAGGTGGAGGTAAGAGAGATATTAATGGCCTTTTTGTGACTGCTATCTGGCAAAGTTAGCTGATATAGTGGTGCCTGGGTATTATTACATGCATGAAAAGTACCATTCTCTTTCAGATATTCTGTATAAGGATTATAGCAGGGAAAAATACTGCACATGTTACCTCAGTCTTTTTATCTCAAGTTAGGAAATATAACTCACTAAGAACAGAAGAAAGCCAATAAGGATGAGTACCATATTATTGTGCTCAACTTTGACCAAAAGCCAATTTAGGTTATTTCAAATGACTAATTACATCTGACCTGTAGCCTTCCTTTTTTTTTTCTTTTTGGTATATTTTAGTGCTTTGAAATTTTGGGAATCCAATCAGGAAATTCTTGAGCATCTTCTATGTGTAAAGTGCTGCCTTAGGTACTTTACAGGAAATAGAACTTACTAGCATATTCATTTATTCCCAAACACTGTTCATATTTAAAACTTGTCATAATGATTTTCAGTAATTAAGTAATAATTGGGCATGTAGAAGTTAGATAGATAGATGATAGAGAGAAAGAGGGAGTGAGGGAGGAAGGAAGGAAGGAAGGAAAAGAGAAAGAAGAAAGGAAGGAAGGAAGGAAGAAAGAAAGAAAGAGAGAAAGAGAGAGGGAGAGAGGGAGAGAGGTAAGGAGGGAAGGAAAGGAAGGAAGGAAGGAAAGGAAAGGAGAAAGGGGAGGAAAGGAAAGGAAAAGATCAGATGGTAGGAACTGGAGTGAAAAAGATAAAATGGGAATGGAATGGAGTTAGTATCTATGTGTATGTAAGTCATAAGATAAATATTATCAGTAGTAGGGATGATATCCCTAATAAAGGGAGGTTAAAAATAAGACTCTGAGCAGCCTAGCAACTAATGCAAAAAGTGGATCAATCACAAATAGATCACATGCAGACCACAGGACCTACAGGTATAAACCAATAGAAGAGGCAAAGAGCATCTCCTTCTGGTAGGATTCCCTCAAGAAATGTCTGATGTATCTATACAAACAAGATACTTTGTTCTAGAACCACATCTCTGACACAAATGCAACAACAGGTTCCATAATGTAGCATTTTATACTTTCTTTTTTCACTCGTAACCATGGAAAGAATTTTGCAAAGGACTCTCCAGCTAACCAGATCTCTAAAGATCTAGCTTAAATTTAGAACACCTAGAAGTAAAATTTAGAGAATTCAGAAAAGTGAATCCTTCAAAGTATTCTCCTTAAATATTTTATTTTAACATCTATGTTTGATCAAGACTCGGTGGTGGATAGCATGAGAGTAGCAGTGAAATTTTCCTATATCGCTATTTAAAGGCAGTGCAGTGCCTTTTTACTTTACCTTCTAATAGAATATCTATAGGAAAGGCTGGACATTTAGAAATGTCAGGATATGGACCAGGAGAATCCTCATGAGCAGAACCAACATTCTGTGTAAAGATAATCCTGAGTCTATTTAAAACACACTGTGAAATGGGTAACGGAGATGTTGAAGATGACATGAAGATGCAGTTTACAGTCACTGGGTGCAAACAGGAGTTAAAACTGCAAAGTACAATAAAAAGCAGAATAAAAATGCTACAATAGGATGCAATGACAGTAGACTTTCTGAAAGAAATAACCATCTTGTGGTGGCATGTTAGAGGGTAATTTGAGTGAGGAAGGCTAGCATTAAAAGAGACTGACTAAGAGACTATTGGAATAGGCGATGTGAGATCAGTTCAAGGGCCTGAAACCTGGGGAAGAGCCACGGAAATGAAGGGGAAGAGTGAGTGAGAGAGATGGGAGGGAAATGACTGTGCTTGGTGACCAAATAGGGGCAACAGCAAAGAAGTCAGAGGTCACACGAAGCTTTCTAGTCTCTGCAGCTGTGTTACTATAGATCAATGATCGCGACAAGGAAGACCAAGATGGGATATATGAGGCAACTTAAAATTTGAATCTAGCACTCAACAAATGACCATTTTAAGAAAACAGCAGGACTGGGTGTGGTGGCTGACACCTGTAATCCCAGCACTTTGGGAGGCCGAGGCAGGAGGATCACCTGAGGTTAGGAGTTTGAGACCAGCCTGGCCAACATGGTGAAACCCTGTCTATAATAAAAAACACAAAAAATTAGCCAGGCTTGGTGGCACGTGCCTGTAGTCCCACCTACTTGCAAGGCTGAGGCAGGAGAATCTCTTGAACCGGGAGGTGGAGGTTGCAGTGATCCGAAATCATGCCATTGCACTCCATCCTGGGTGACAGAGCAAGACTCCATAAAAAAAAAAAAAAAAAAGAATACAGAAGGACCTTTTAGAATAAGTATTTGCATGTTTCCAAGAATAACTACAGATAAGCTCTGTAAGGAACAATGTTACAAGCTCCAGCTTGGACAAAGTTTGGGTGGGCTTCAGTGGGAGAGGACAGAAAAATGGTATTTTTTGTCACTCCTCCATCCACACTCTACTTTTCTCTCCTTCCCTCCATCTCAATTGATATTATCCTACAACATACAGTATTCAAATATTGTTTCAGGAACTATTTACTTTAATCTTTAGGAGAGAAAAAAGCAAAAAACAAAAAATACCCTAGTAGCATCAAAGTTAGCATAGCACAATTCCAGACTTCTTCTCATTGTTGAAATAGAAGGGTTTCTGTTCAGTCTGCAAGAGTCTGATATACTGCAGTGTTCCTGCCACGCAGGCAGGCAGCAATCCCTCCCCGAGTCCCGTAAGAGCACTTTACATTTTCTTCCCATCTTTCAGCTCATAAACATGTTTCTCTTCAGAACACACACCATATGCCATTGGAAAAGGGCTGTAAAGTTTTATAGATATATTTGAGAGTATTATAAGGGTATAATAAAGCAAAGCTAATGCAACGAAATGGGAATTATTGAACAATGGAATTAAAATATTAGGCACGGATAACTCTAACCACACTCAGCTTGTTTGTTTGTATAAGTCATAAAAACCCAGAACTCTTGTTTAGCTCAAAGACATGAAGCCTTTGAGTCAGGCTTAAAAAAAAATCAACAATGGCTATACTTTATTGAAAGCATATATGCCAGGCATCAGTAAATGAGAACTCAAGAATATGTATGTTTCTGTAATAGCCTAAATAATATATGTGATGCTCTACATATTTTGAGGTGAGAAAACTTATTGCATTGCATCTTGTTTGCATTTCCTTGGGATTTTTCTACAGGCATCCTTTTTCTGAAGGGATTAATGCATTCATTTAATCAGAATTATTTAGTGCTTGTTTCAGTGAGAGTGTTGTTCAAGGATACAGAATAGAAATACTAATCCTTGATACTGAGGAACCTGCACTCCAGCATGAACCAACCCTTATTCATTCACACATTTATTAAGCACTCAACAAATTTATTGAGTGTCGACTGCTATGTACTTGGTCCGTGCAAGATTAGCAATACATACACGGTTTGTTATTGCAGTACGTAGAACATGTGTGGAAGATAATGGCCTCTGTTTAATATACTCTTCCCATAATCCAAGAAGATGCTCAAAGGAGTTTAGCCATGAGTTGGTGTTTCAAAAAAGAAACAATACAGGAGCTGTAAGACAAGGAAATGGCTCCAGAAATGGAAATGTTGATGTCAAAGGTCTCAAAATAACTAAAAATATATATATAATCTGTAGCAAGTAAATTAGTACTGGAAAGATGCCAGTAGGGGACTACTGCAGAAACTAATTGTTGGGATTTTGAGCCTGATGTAAGTAATAGAGCTTAATGAGGATGGGGGAAAATGGGTTGATGACTACCTTTCTAGCAACCTTCAAGTTGGAATTTCTAGAATTATTCAGAATGTCATGAAATAATAGGAAAAGGAGGTGGAATGGGATACGAGGGGTTTCTGTAGCTTCATAGAAAAAGGAGTTAGGTACAGAAATCCTGCGTAGGAAGATGAAGCAAGAGTCAGCCAATGAGAGATGTACGACTCTGCACAGAAGCTTTTACTAGTCTCCTTTGCCTACAAAAATGTAACTTCCAAGACCCTCCCCTACCTGGACCAACCCAGGCTCACTTTTCAACATACCATCAGCATTGTTACCCTTCTTCATAAACACTGAGGTCCAATCAGGCTTTGATCTGTAGTTGCCATATTCTGTTTTCCTCTTTGTCACACACATCATCTCATGGCTTGGAATGTCTTTTCTCTTTATGCTGTGATGTTCAGACTTTGCATATGCTGTCAGGCCTTGTTCATGTCCAAGAAGGCCTGCCTAATCCTCCAATTGAATGTGTCACTTCCCTTGTATGAAACTTGCCATCTTCTACGTTTATACTTGTCTTTCCTTTTCAATTAGACTGTAAGCCCTTTGTGAGCAACATCCAAGTACTATTTATCTTTGGGTTCCTTGGAAAACCTTGTAAAGTACTTTGTACATAAACACAACTCAAAAATATTTGTTGAATGAATAAAAGACTGTCCAGGCAGAGCAAGGTACAAAAGTCCTAAAGAAAATATAAAATTTGAGAAAATTTCAAGATGCTGTTCCCAGGGAATTTTAAGAAAAACTGAAATGCGGAAATCATGTGCAAAAAACACACTAAAGAGAAAATGAAGTTTTAGCTACCATTCACCCATTCATTTACTCAACTAATGTATTTGAACAATTGTCTGTGATAGACAGCATGCTACTAATATTACAAGATTCTATCTTACGCCTGAGGGAAAGTCAGGTACTCAGTATAGTGTAGTAAATCCTAAGAATGAGTTAATCTCAGATGTGATAGAAGTGAGTGTCAGCAGGGAGTGCTTCCTGGAGAAGGCCATATCAAGGTGGGACCTAGGACATAGTAAGGATTCACCTATTAGATTATGTAATCTAATCACTGATTAGATTACATTATTACATTAGATTACACTGATTAGATTATGAGACCCAGTATGCACGTGCATAGACTGAGGGGCATGATATGTAATGGAACATTAGGGGCCTGCAAGGAATTTGATTTGGTAGGAGCTTGAGTGTGAACAGTGGAGAAAGGGACCAGGGAGGCAAATCCAAGCAAGCGCTTGCTTTGTTAAGATCCAGAGCTTTCAATACAACATGTATATAACATCTTTCATGGATCGTGAAAGATCCAGAGCTTTCAATACAACATGTATATAAAAATGCCTTGTAATCTATAGGTAATTAAAAAACAATTAGGATGGGAACAAGTGTCAGAAACATCTAGAAGTTCTACTTAAGCAAATTTATCAAATGCTCATGTAGAGGTTGGATTCACCACTTAATACCACATCCATAAGAATGAGGGCCAAAAGAGCAGTTCTGGAAAGAGCCTCACATGCACAGTAAAACTCACTTGTTTTTAAAAATTGGGAATCTCTGACAAGTCAGACAAGAGCATGGCTGAAGTTTATCATTGTACTATTAATCTCATTGTACTATTAATTTCAAAAGTTTTACTTTTGAAATTACTTTTTGTACTTAGCCAGTAATCATCTCAAAAGAAAGAAATGATATAAATTATTTCTAAACTAAACCGAGTTAACCATTTTAAACTATCTTAAAAGTACCTATTCATATAAAAATAATTTATTGCTTTCTTAGTAGCTTAGACTGCTATGTCAAAATATTATAAATCAGGCTTATAAACCACAGAAATTTATTCCAAAATATAGGTGCTAGCAGGTTTGGTGTCTGGTGAGGGCCTATTATCTGGTTCCGAAACAGCCATCTTTTCACTATAACTTCACATGGTAGAAAGAGGAAGGGGTCTTTCTAAGATCTTTTTAATGAAGGCATTAATTTCAGTTTTTAGGATTTCTCCCTCATGACCTAATCACTTCCCAAAGTCCCTACCATCACTTTGGAGGTTGGGATTTCAATATACGAATTGGGGGAGGACACAGTCAGACCATAGCAATTGCTTCTCTGGCTTGTTCTGGCCTGTTGAGTAAACTGAGTCTCATTCTCCAGGCCTTTACAAGTATTCAGCATAGTTACAATAATTATAAGTACTAGAAAGTCATAAAACTGGAATTTCTTTTTTATATCTTTTTACTCAAATCTACTTAATTTTCTGTAACAAATGAGATGTTGGATATGAGTGAGAAAAAATGCATCAGAACATCTATAGTGTAATACTTTTTCTGTTTTTTTGTTGAGAAAAATGATCTCATGTGATCAAGATAGTCTTTTGAAAACAAGATTCATCCACATAAATAGGAGACATAGTTATACATGTTGAGTTTCCATTCACAAGCAAACAGTCCTTATCTTAGTCAAAAATGGGGGATTATTTTAAAATATTTCCCCTTTTCTGAAAATCCAGTTGCCACTGCAAGGTCCTGAAACCACTGATAACTTCCCAAAAGAAATGGCTTATTTCTTCCTCACTTGTTAGTTTATTTAAAAAGAATCCTTTAAGCCTTTTAAAAAGGTTTCAAAATTAAGCACTCCAGCCTGGGCGACAGAGCGAGACTCCGTCTCAAAAAAAAAAAAAAAAAAAAAAAAAAGTTTTGAAGTTGCAGTTTTACTCTATTAATTCAGTCCCTCCAGATGCTATTCAGGGTGAACCTAGAGTTTTTCTTTCATACCCACTAGGAAAAGTACATACTCTCTAACTTCCCACGTTAGAGCCCACAGGTTTTTAGAGAATATTTACGAACCTCTTGGTTAGCAGATAAAAAGAAGTAAGTGACTTTCTTAAATTCATAAAGCGAAGGTAATCCAGAAAATCATTATGAGGAGATCAGATAAACTATTCACTGTGTGGATGCACAAATATTCGGTGATAGATCATCCGGGGTGTGCAAAGATGCAGGAAAATTTTAGTAGCATCTAACTTTCCTCAGTGGACTTATATCCACTGAACCCAAACATTTTGTGCCTAATAGCTGGCCAAATAGGAAGGTTAAATTCCAAGTGGACAATGGAGGCTATATTCTTTCATCCTTGGTAGACACTAAAGCATGTTAAAAGAAATAATGGAAAATACAAAGCACAGATTGTTATGTGGACACTGACCTACTGAACCTGTGTTTGGAATAAATCTAGTCCTTTTGTTTCCTTGAACTGTTTTTTTGGGTAACTGTAGCTCTCCATGTTTTTAAAATTACTCAGAAAAGTTACTAAAGTCATAATGTTGAAGCATTGCAGCCCAGTTAGCATGTTTTTCTGCCTTATCTCACAACAAAGTATTAAGAAACAAATAACCTAAGAGAAGAATTATTTTATTAGGGACTAAAATCTGTCTGGTCAAACTAATGACACATTAAAATACCAGAAATCTGTGCTATTTAGAGCAGGGCAGGGGTGGAGGACATTTGCTTTGGTAAAGTGATCAGGAAGAAGTCCATTAGGAAATTTTCCTCTGGTTCCTACAGATCAGGCCTTGCATCATTTCAAACCATAAATTCACCAGTTAATCAGTGACTTTCACGCAGAAATTGAGAGTGCAAGATACTCCTTCCAAAGTTGTTTAATGAAGCAAAATCCATGGAAAAGTGAAATGCAAAAAACCATCACAATTTAAAATGCAGAGAGACAGAACTTCACAATGGCAGACCATATTTGGCAGGGACCCAGATTCATTATTGCACATTGACCTGAATCACCCAGGCTACTCTGTATGCTGCAAGGCTCAGAACCTTCACAGTCCTCTGATAACTCAATAAAGGTGTCTGCCTAAACACAGCGGCAACTATAGAGGAAATTGGATATTTCAGATGTTGTAATGAAGCTAACAACAACAACAAAAAATGTGTTAAAGATTAGATAGACTATAAAATAAATTTGGGAAAGATAAATGAGAGAATTAAAACCAAAAGTAAATGTTGATATGCATTCATATATATGTGTCCATGTATATTTTCTTACTTAATAAATGTTCTCATCCATTTTTTAAGCATCTAGATTGTGGATTTTCTTACATTCAAAGGACCAATAAAGAAAAATTTTGTAAATAAGCTAGTATATAAATGTGATGCCAAGGAGAATATATATTTTTCTTCATATATTTACTTTGTTTATCAGATTCAAAAGTAAGTGAGTCCTCTGGGCTATTGAAGGTACTATATTTCAAACCCTACTCAGATGAATTTTTACTGTTTTTCTTATATTTATTTGATAGCATAATACCAATTTCAGAGGACAATAAAGAACCAAGTCTCAATGAACTAGTTAAATTCAACCTTAATGTTAGAAGCAGAGTTTATTAGAAAAGAATTAATTTTGTCTAGAGGAAGTGTGATAAACTGTTTGTGTGTATATCTTAGTACTGACCAACATATAGAGTAAATATGTTTCTTCTATGTAAAATTACCCAATTTTTGGAATTCAAATGAGAACCTACAATGTTATGGTTAGCATTAGGATTTTCAGCCTATGTTTCATCAGCTGAAAACTGAGGTTTTTCCTTTAAAACTGAAATAAATCTGTCAGCATCATGTTTTACTATTCCCTGGCCACATGGTAGTTAACCTTTACTTTAAAGATAATAGAGGATGGTCTGATCTAACGAGATCCAAGTATAGAAGAAAAATATCTGAGCGTATAGGCAACCTTATATTTAATTTGACTAATCAGAGCAGTGCAATTGAGGACTAAAAAGTCAATTGCATAAAAGAGTCATGAAATGATCATCCACTAGTCTCTCCAGTAGTCACATTCTTCTCAGGTCCACATACAGTTTTATTGTCAATATTCAGGAAAAAAAAAATAAAGATAGCAAGGAGTAAAGAGGAGAGTTTCTTTTTTTAACTGAAGGGATAAAGTAAGTGATATAAGGAAAGATTAAAGCAACATTTTTTTTAAAGAACAGTAGACTTGCTTAGTATCATCAGGCATGTAACAGGCTGACTTTTGGCAATGCCATATGGTAATTATCTGCGTACATATATGAGGAAATAAGATAAAATTGGTTATAATTAAGTTAAAGAGATTTCATTTGAAGAATTCTTAACCATTCAGATTAAGAATACTAGAAAAAATAAGGAGCAAAACTGCAAAGTCTCTGATGGGAAGTTTTTGAAATATAAGTGTATGACTGTTCTAGGATATTCTACATTTACTGCTTTACAGTTATAAGTTGGATAGATTCCATAGTTCTTAAGCTTTATAGCCTAGTACTTCTAAATACTTACTTACTTGACTGAGCATATTTATCCCCAGCCCCATCACTGCCACAAAAAACAAAATAAAGCATCCTTCCTACAGCACAGGCTTCTGAATGAAGTCTGTCTCCTCTTTAAGAGCTATTGGTGGTTACCCAATAAAATAGTACAACATGTAAAACCCAGCCTCTAATATGATAGTCACCTATCTTTCTAGAATTATCTCTCTTTTCATCCATACTCCAGCAAACATCTACAAAGGAAGTAGGCTACATGAGGCTAATTGCTACTCCTCAAATGCATTCTGCTTCCCTTAACAGCGTTCTCATTGCCTTGAATGCCATTTATCTCATCTCTGGTACTGAAAACATTTCCATCCTTCAAGATTCAAGAATCTTGGACAAACCCTCCTTGATTTCCCATGATAGTACATTCCATGCCCTGCTCTAGACTTGAAACATGTATGTAAACTTCCCTAGATCATAATCTACTTGCAGACCCAGGCCAGGATGTTGTCTCTCTTACAGTGCCAAGCATGGTACCTATGCTATAATGGCCCTCATTGAATTACTTTGCTTACAGCATGCTGGACTAATAGCTGAAGCCTTTTTTCAAGCCCAAACCAACTAGGTTTATTTTTTATTTCAGCCACACACAAGTCCCAGGATCTGACTCTGTTTATAAGCCCACCTTTGGGCTAATTCCTTACCCTAGATTTGGAGTTTGGCTCCTTCTCCCGTACCAAGTTCAGCTCTCGTAGAGTTCACAAGAACCCTGAAAGCAAGAGGTGGTTTTCTTTCCAACAGAGTTGTTACATGCATCAACCTATATAATGCAGCCATTCCTGTACCCAAGAAACAACTGGCCAGAAGTGACCTCATGATAATTATTTGGGAAACATGTTTTTGAGCATCTGCAGTATGTTAAAAACTATCCCATACCCTGAGGATTATTTAGTGAACAGCAGTATACTTATATATCATTGGAATGGGGATAGATAATAAACAAAATAAGTAAATTATAAAGTGATATTGAAAGTCAGAAGTGCCAAGAGGGGAAAAAGTCATAGAAGGGATATAGTGAAGGCCAAAGAGTGGCAGGAGGCAGGGAAGAATTTTAATGTCAATGGGATAATTAGGAAAGGTCCCACTGAGAATGTGATATTTGAATAAAGGCTGGAAGAAACAATTTCTTGACACAAGATTCCTACTGGAAAGGTAGCAGGTCCTCACCTGCTCAGGGGCTCCACCCCTCTGCATCTCCACCATGGCACTAGTGCAGTGTGGTGTGGAGTTGACCTCATTCCCCTATGGCAGCATCATTCCCAGAGTAAATTAAGTTTCTATCCCTGGCTTATTCTCGAGTTGTGAAATACAGAGAGAAAGGAGTAAAACCAGAGTTATTTTATGATCCCCTGACAGAAAACACGGTGTTATTTATTACTTAGAACTCTCCCCAGAGATTAATCATGATTTAATATCCCTAGTTGACTAATATGCTCAGGCATCACCATTAATACATACGCAGACACTTGGCATTCCATTTTAGTAGTTTCACAAACATCTTTAGCAAAGCTAACAAACAATGTGGTCCCAGATTCTTTTCTCCCTAAAGATCCTCCATATTTCTTCAACTTGCTGAGCTCACACTGTTTGCAAAAGAAGCTTTGCACTTACAGGAAAACATGGAGGGCTTAATATGTGCCCCATGGTTTGTATAGCCATACTACTAAAAACGTGGTTGGGGGTGCAGAGGAGAGACTCAGAGCATTTTCACATTTTCCTATTGACACAAATTGGCTGTTTTGACAAGGGAAAGTCATGGCATAGGATTTTTTAGATAAATTAACAGAATGAAAGTGCTAAATTAAAATTGCAACATTGATTTCCTTTTTAGCTCAGCTGTGCATTATATAAAAGGGTCAGGAGAAGGATTTATTATGGGCGATGAGTCTCTGTCGTCCGCTAAGAGACCGGTATATAAAATAAAGTTGTCCATTTCAGACACCCTTTGTCTTCAAGGAAAGCTGTCTAGGTGGCCCACGGGTGGCAAAGGCGCTGAAAGGAAATGGAAATTGATAATCGGTCCTGTTAGGCTGATTCTCTGCATGTTCAATTCATATCCTTTTGAAAAGAAGAGATTAAGATGAAACCTCATTGAGGAATACACATTTTGAAGAAAATAGAAACAAAGGTTCTGCAAGGCTATTTCAGTTGGTGTCAAATGTGAGAACAAGGCGACACAAACTTATATGAAGAAAGGGCATTAACAAAATCCCCAGACAAAGAAGGAGCTAATAGCAAATATATGCAGCCGTCTTTGTGGATGCTCACAGGAGAAGTGGTACAACTTGATTTACAAAGGGCCTGGATAATTATTTGTTACTTGGAGCCAACCCTGCCTCTCCCTCTGCAGAGGGCAGGCACTGACCATCTGCGGGTCTTCGTTTAGCTTTTGTGTGGATGAGAATTAGCCACATTTCTGCATCTGGTAAGCTTTGCATGAAGAGATGTTTGAAGCACTGGCTTTGTTTTGTTTTAAATCTTTAAACTGCTCCCTCAGCTTCAGTCAGAGGATTACTGCACATCTAACCACGAATAAATTGAAATATCAGCTGAAGAGAGCGCATGTTGCTTGCTGGTGGAATAATGGACGGCAGGTGGTAGAGGGTTTTGTTTTCAGAAAAGCACAGGAGGCTAGAAGTGACGAGTGATTTTGTGAGAGGGCTGAAACTGTCAGGATGAAGTCAGAGGGGTCAGTAGTTCCTGAGCTGACCTTTTTAAACAAACCCTGAGAAGACCTTTTACTGGATCCTCACAGCAGTTGCACATTCATGCCAGAAAGGTTGCCCCTCCTTCTAGATATTGAGAATCCTAACAAAAAGCATATTTTCTATGATAGGGCCCATGTTCACCCACGTGGTAGCCTGACACTCCCTCTCCTGTCAGCCCATGACACACAATCCTAACTGCTCACCTGCTCCACCACACACACACACCAGCATTTGAGCTGTCCCTTAACACTTTTCTGCAGTCTTTGATATCATCTTCCTGTCAAATCACAGAAATCAAGGGACTGGGCTGCAAAGCGGGACACTCGTGTGCTAATTTCCATGTCATTGCTTTGAATGGTTTTCTAGCATGGAGAGCTGTTACCTGACTTCTGGAGACATACTAAAGTGCTATGACCCATTGTAGATGGCCTAAAAATTCACTTCTTAATGTTCATAAGCCAGAATTATAGAATGCACTACCGTATGGCTTTCTTTTCAAATAAATATTGTTCTATTTGAGCTCTGTTATGTCACTGGAAGTCACAATAAATCACACACCTAGTATGCTTTCTAATGAATGCTTGTTTTTCAAAATTCCCAATACCTGAAGGAAAGAACCTTTTGTCCCCAAAGTCTGTGGAAAAAAAATGAGGGATTTTCTCCCGTTGTCACTAAATATTATTATATTATCGTATCCTCTTCCATTATTTTTTCCTGTTTGCAACTGGCACAGTAATTTACTCATTCAACATCTATCCTCAGATGATATGCACTAAACCACCAAAATGTGAGTTATTAAAGACAAACAAACAAGTTTTTTGAAAGTTTTGAAGCAAATAAATGTGATTATAAAACTTAGAATATTTTTCTTCCATTTGGTTCTATGTAGTTCTCTAAACTTCTGAGTCGACAGTAAAAGGGAAATTTGGTGACTGATCCCTTAGATAAGAGTTAATTTTTGAATCTGGCAGAAAAAAATAATTTAAACAAAGCCCTAGAACCCGAATCTCCTTATTAAGTATTGATTCCACGTTCAGTACTCTTCAATGGGCACTGCTGTTTCCAGGCACTTAAACAGCAATGCGGCTTATATTGTTGAACCATGTTTTTTTGATGCCCTCCTCAGTTCCTGCCCCATGCAGAAGCCAGGAAGCATGGAATCTACTTTATAGTTATCTCTTGCTTTCTACCTGTGTATTTTTAAATGGCTCTGTATGTTGGAAAAGTTTCTGGCTTAGAAAAAATAAAATGTTAAAAAGAAAGAGAAATGGAAAGAACGTTTAAGCAGAAGGTTAATGACAGGGTGGGAAACAAAAGGGGGAAAAAGAAGGTGTTATCACAATAAAATCTGAAAATTATAAAGAGAGCTCAGGGTGCCCAGAGTCCAGGTGGAAGACCCGCCTGGACTGGGAGGAGATGTGCTGGCCTCTAAGGGATGTCACTTCCCCCTTGCATCAGCAAGGTCAGTCTTAGGAAGAACCAAAAGAACAGGAAAAATCAAACAAAAGGTGACATTTGAAAAGAAAAGATCAATAGATATATACAATTACAATAAAATCTCAAGCAAAAAGGAAGCAAAAATGTATTCTATAAGAATGAAAACAGAATTCTTTAATTCTCTACTGTTACCTCAAACACAGGAGAGAATTAAAGAGTTAAAAAGGGTTATATATAATTATTTGGTCAGAAAATCTAGAGGGAGGAGTAATTTCTTGTCAAATAAAAACTACTCAAATTGATTATGTAATCAATAATCATCCATAGAACTGGAAGCAAATTTTAAAATTTATTATTAAAAAGATATCAGGCACAAGTGATTTCATGTCGGAATAGCTAATTGTTTTATCAGAGTTTCTATGTTATTTCAACAATTACAACTTATAGAAAGGTACAGAAAACTCCCTAATAAATGTATGAACCTTGACCAACTTTAATACTAAATCCTGACAATAGTACAACCCAGAAAATTGTAGACCAAAATTATAGACCATTTTCACTTATGAATAAAGATGCAAAAGTTCTAAACAATGTATGATAAATTGCATCTTCAACATTCTAGTGACACTAAAAGTTTCTTGCAATATGTATACAATGGATTGTCTTTCTCCTAATTGTCTCTGTATTAACTTTATAGAATGAATGTGAGTAAACCTTAGGAAATAGGTTGAATTAGTACATAAGAAACATGATAAGAGTGCTTGACCCAGCTTCCTGTAAATGTCCTCTGCAGTTATACAGCAATAAAAAAGCTTTGCTTTAGCATATGGTTCTGAAATGATCTTGTAGTGAAGATTGTTCAGGAAGTCTTTCTTCATCCATACGTTCACATGTAGTTGAAAGCAGCAGATAAATGAGCGACACTTGATAATTACAAGGCATTCAGTCAATCAATCAATAAAGATTTTATTTTGGAAACTTTGTAGTGTTAGCACATTCAACCTGTCATATGCTTTTATTCCCGGGGTCTGGAGTTGCATTTTTTTTTTTTATAGAGTCCTGCTCTGTTGTCCAGGCTGGAATGCAGTGGTGTGATGTCTGCTCACTGCAACCTCTGCCTCCAGGGTTCAAGCGATTCTCTTACCTCAGCCTCCCGAGTAGCTGGGATTACAGATACACACCACTATGCCTGGCTAATTTTTTTTGTATTTTTAGTAGACATGGGGTTTCGCCATGTTGGCTAGGCTGGTCTCGAATTCCTGACCTCAGGTGATCCACCCACCTCGGCCTCCCGAAGTGCTAGAATTACAGGTGTGAGTCACTGGCCTGGAGTTGCATTTTTAAGCATTTTCTGAGGTAGATATCTGAAGACAACTCAAATTTATCTGTATATAAAACACTGCAGAAAGGAGATTGTGTACAAAAATTAATCCTGTGAGAAAAGCTACCCATTTCCATAGTAAATCCATGATTTGTCATTTTATTTATATATTTATATATTTTTATCTTTTATTTATTTATTTATTTTGAGACAGGGTCTTGCTCTGCTGCCCAAGCTGGGGTGCAGTGACACAATCCTGGCTCCCTGCAGCCTTGACCTCCTGGGCTCAAGCAATCCTCCCACCTCAGCCTACCGAGTAACTGGAACTACAGGTGCATGCCACCACACCCAGCTAAGTTTTGTATTTTTTGTAGAGACGGGTTTCACCATGTTGCCCAGGCTGATTCTGTTATAACAACTCCTGCGCTCAAGTAATCTGCCTTCCTTGGCCCCCTGAAGTGCTGGGACTATAGGTGTGTGCCACTGTGCATGACCAATTTGTCATTTTACATCAGCTATAGTTTATATCTGGACCTCCTAAGCTTGTGTCTTGGTAAGTGCACTGTAGCCCCCCGTTAAAAGGCAGTCGTGGTGCAGGCAGTTTGGGTGTGCTCATTGAATAGGGAGCCAGCTAGAGGGATCAATACCTAAAAAATTGTAGGTGCTCAGCAAACATTGGTTTAAGTTAAATGTTTAACTTAATTTATTTGGAAAGACAAACTTTTAATCTGTGTTTTTGTATATAAATATTTTCATATGTATATCTGCCTAAATGTATTTCTTCTTTAAGAGCTACAAATAGAAAAGAACCCACTCTAATAAAAGCTAGCATTATAGTTTTAATTCTTGGAAAGTTAGCATCACAGTTTAATTCTTGGAGGATATTAATTTGCCAACACCCCATATAGGCCTAAAATGTAGGAGTTTCATATTCTCAGGAATAAAAAAGTCTATATCCTCAAACATATGCAGTGCTTTGCTGAACTGAATGAGCATTTCTTACTTATTATGTATTTTACCATATTTTAGAAGTGGGCCTGAGGTCTACTTATCATATTTCTGTCTGTGTAGTCATTACATATGCATCCTCCCACAGCATACATTTATTTGGTATCTACCATTCTAAATTATGATTTGAGATTCATATTTTAAAAACATATAAGGTAGCAATTGTGACCATAATAATGATTGTAATTTTCTTCCTGCATAGGTTTTTATAACAATTTCTGTTAGTGTGCCTTTTAAGACAATACTTTTAAGAACATTTTCCTCATTATAAAAGTAGTGTGTGCTCACTGTAGAAAATTAGGAAAATACATAAGTATAATAAAAACTATATTAGGATCATACTGTATGTGCTGCTCTAATCCTGCTTTCTCTTTCACTTAAAAATATATTATGGAAGCATTTTACATGCACCTTTTAATTCTTCTAAATGTGATTCTCTTTGAAATGGCCATGTAGGATTTTTCAGGAGTAAATACCAATTTTGTCAATTTGCTATTTTAGAACTTTTAAACAATAAAATCAGAATCCATGTTGATGACAAACTGAAGAACTCATGGGGGCCAATGCTGGTACTCAAGGACTTTTCTCTCAAACACAAAATGCTGCAATGCCATAAGAAACAAGTCAAAGCAAGGGAAGACCCCAAATTCAGCACCCACCCTTTATTCTGTGTGTTGACACAAAACATTGATGAAAGCAAGTGAAGAGTGAGCCTCCCCATATTGTCCTCTGTGTAATAGAACCCACACCATTGTATAAACAGTAATGACTTCTTTGGCCATAACTTAAAGACATCCTATTTACACTAGGGTCCTTTTTTCAGTTGTGAATAGATTGCATTTAAATTACAAACTTGGAAGGAAGAGGTAAAAGGATTACCAAGTGTGAGAGATGAATGACGAAAAGCAGTAAAGCCTATGCGATCAGAAGGGTAAGTCTCGCAGTTCATCTGACATAAGAGATGGATTACAATGGCTCTGAAGTGGAAGACAGTTTACTTAGGAATTTAGCAGTAATTTGCATTTAAGGAATGCATTAGTGTATTCACATATACAGTTTCATCATTGGATGACTAACAGGAATATATGGTATTTGTTTATGATTTTATTGAATATGATGGCGTTTTTTTTTCATCATTCAGGGAAAACCTGCTTTCCTCAGACTACTGGCTTCCATAACCACCGTCAGCCATTAAATGATGTAATGATGCTGTAATGACACTGTCCTGTGTATCTTTCTCTTTGTGGCTCATTCTGCCCTAGAAAAATATCTCTAAGGGGCAGTGCCAGAATTAACCCCTGCACACTGATCAACCGAAACTTCTTCTAGAAATAGCTAAGTCTGTCAACCTTTCAAATATTTAACTCATGCAAAGACATTCATGGAGAAATACAAGAGGGAAATCATTCTCTTATAAAATGGTTAGGACATCCTGAGTTTCTTTGAAGGAACAAATATTGCTTATGCTATTTTCTCCTTGAATTCACATTAGAAGACACAAATACAAATATATAATGTACATAGTCTTTAACCTAAAAAATTCTGTAGCACCACATACCTCTAGAAGAGTAGAAGAGATATGGATAGGAAAATGGAGTCAGGAAACAATAAAGACACCTATCTCAGAAGTTTTCAGGTATGGACTTAACCCGACTCAATAACATACGGTAATGTCCACCCTCACCTCTCTTTCTTTGTGATAGTCACTCATTGTTTTCTGGGATAATGCTGGAAATAGAACAAGGTTTATTCTTTGCTTTTCTATGACGGCAAATTTTGAAGTTTTATACATCCAAAATTTGGACTTTCATTTATAAATAGGGTTTTAGGAATGATGATGTAATTTCCATGTAGTATCGCCCTAGGAGTAATGAGATGCCATTACTGTATTATGGCTACTAACAGTGATGAGAAGGAGACTTAGAACTGAGCCAGTAAGTATTTAGAAAACACAATGCATTTTACCAAATCTCAGACATGCATTTTTTCATTTTAATTCCTCTGAATCAGTTTTACCAAATCTAAGACATGCATTTTTTCATTTTTAATACCTCTGAATCAGTTTGTCTTACAATTGATTATATCTTCAAGTTACCAGATGCTGAATGTGAAAAAGTTTTAGTAATATTTTAAACAATGTATTTTCCTTATATTTTCTTCTTTATTGTATAATAAGCAATGTATGATAGCATCTTAAATGTGATGAAATATAGAGCTGTGCTTTTAATTTGTAATAAATGAAGGTAAAATTATTCACTGTTTTGGTAGTACTTATAACTGATATTCAAATATATCAATATATACCATCTCCAAAACTCCCTTAGACAGAGAAAACACGTTGTCTTGGAAAAACCTTCCGCAAAAGGAAATTGAAAATCTCATCCTGATTCTGTTTAGAAACTTACTTTCTCAAATCTAACTAATGGGATATTGGGCCAGGTAGATTAGTGAATTCCACACATAATCCCCCCAAACTTAATTTATTCATTAAATTCACTTCTTCTTCCTCTACGAAATGGATTCCTAAGGCTAGAGGACTAACCAGCTAGATCAATTTGTTACCTTTTCTTACCTTTCCTTTCTGATAGTCAATAATGAAAGAAATGCACAAGTCAGAAAGAAGCAGTAACACAAGGGCCCAGATTATCCCTAAATGGAAAAACCATCCCTAGATAACAGAGAGCCTGCTGTGCTTTAAATCTTTCTATAGGATTCAATTCAAAATATTGGAGTAGAATATAGATACCACATATGTATTATGTATATGCATTGTATGTATATGTGTGTATACGCACAGTAGGCACACATGTATTTACACAGTTACATGTGTTAAAAAGGCTTTGACCACAATGTTCTGAAAACCACTCTTAAGAAGCAAGAATGTGCATGTTAAAGTTACTTTCTGGGTTAATAGAGATGAGGAGAAAAGTTATTGGGGTTTGAGAATTTATTTTAAATAGATTCCTTAAAAATACCCACTGACCTACATTTATTGAAAGAAAAACAGTCAACTACAAATGTAATTGTTATCCTGTCAGGAATTTATTAATAGACAAGCTGCTGTCATCTTTGTTTAAATGCTCTAAGTTGACAGAATTTCATTTACATTAATGGGTGGGAAGTCCTTTTCTTACTTGTCCAACAAACTGGAGACAAAGTGCCTGCCAATGTTTTAATTTCTTTTTCATGTTCTAGTTAGAGAGTGAGAAGAATGCTTCCACTCCACAGTGTCATGAATATGATAATCTATGGAAATCACGGGGAAGCAGGTACTTAAGTTAAGCATATACTGTACTACAGGAATCCCTGATGAATTCAAGTCTCTTCTGTTTAGAGAAGATGTTGTTGCCTGTGAAGTGACAGACTGCCAGATGTTCGTGAAGTAGCATGGTAGCAGGCTCAGATCTTAGCATCTTCCCTAACCCCCACAGATGACAGCATCTAGTTTAGGCTACAGAATGGTCTTGCTTTCATTCTTTAAGCACTAGTGTTTACATTTACTCGTCAACTATCAAATCTTCATTTTCTTAATTTTACTTATTTAAACATGTGGAGCACAAAATTACATAACTGTATGAGCAATCCTGACTTTATACAGTGTATGCAGTCTAAATGTGAAATAAGCAGTTCTCCATCATGAACAACATGCTTAATCCATTGACTTCCCTTATAAATGCTGGAGAAATGGTTTGCTGAAGGGATGGGAAATGTTTGCTATATCATAATATTAAGCACAAGGCAAAATATTTTAAAAGTACATTTTAAAAAAATAAATACATTAAAATAGTGTCATTGTGTACATAAGTAATTCACAAAGTTAATAGAAAGCTATGAGACATTGCTAGAATTTCTATAATAAAAATAATGTTGATGATAAGAATTTCTATAATGACGGCAAAGAGGCCTATTAAGTGCCTATTGTGTATTAAGCTCTGGCTTCACTCTATACAATTTATATAAATTATATAATCTTTACAACCTTATAAAATATTATTCCCATTTTATGAGTGAGGAAACTGAGATCTTACAAAAGTTAAGCAAAACACAACTAAGTCAAAAACCTAGTAAAAATGGAGCTAGAATTGGAAGCCAAGCTCAGTTCAAGACTGTACTGTGTATAAATGTACAATTACCCAGTACCTTCATTCATTCAAGAGTGTACAATGAGCCAGGCATTGCTCAAGGTTCTGGAAATTAGTAAATAAGATTAGTTAACATTTTATTCTAGTAGCTCATACTTTTTAGAGGGGTTGAAGATTTTTAAAAATAAGCAAATAAACGATGTGAATATTTTTAAAAAGGAGATGTGAAGAGTGTGATTTGAAAGGCCTACTCTAGATTGGGTGGTCTGAGAGTGCCTCTGTGAGGAGGTGACATTTTATCTGAGTCCTAAAACATGCGAAGGATCCAACCATGCAAAGATCCGGATGCAGACCAAAAAAAAAACCTCAGTAAATGTAAAGGCCCTAAGGTCGTATGGTCTTATAAGACTTGTCAAGAATAGCAAGAACAATATGGCTGGAGTGTAGTGAGTACAGGGGACAGTGGTTAAAATATATTGAAGAGGTGGGCAGGGGCCAGATAAACCTACAGTCATGGTGATGTTTTCCGATTTTATTCTAAGAGCAATGAAATCATTGAAGGATTTTAAGCAGAGGAATGATCTGTCATAGTTTCTATTTAAGACAACTTCTCAGGCTACTATAAGGAGGATACATTATACCAAGTCAAAAGAGAAAGCAGGTAGATTGGTTAGGAGGCTATTGCAGTAGCCCAAGGATGAGGCAATTGAGCCTTGGACTACAGCCATATCAATGGAAATGGTGAAAAGTAGAGAGATTTGGGGTGTATGTACTACCCAGCAAAGGAGACACTTAGAAGTGATGTAGGATGAAAAACAGAATAGTGGGGGTTTTGTTTATTTTTTTAAAACAGAGATGGAGTCTCTCTATATTGCCCAGGCTGGTCTCAAACCCCTAGGCTCAAGTTATCCTCCCGCCTCAGCCTACGAAGTGCTGGGATTACAGGAATAAGTCACCGTGCCCAGCCATAGGATAGTGTTTTAAGAAGGAAAGAAGAGTCAACTAGGTTTAATGATGCTGAGAGATAAAGTTAGATGAGCACAAACAAAAATGTGGCCACAGGATTTGCACAATAAAGATTGTTGTTAGCTTCATTATGGAAGCATTTCAATTGTTTGGAATGGAGGACAAATTCTTGAAAAGGGTATGTTGAGGAGTGAACAGGAGGTGAAGGTGTGAGGACAGACACTATTAAAAATGCTTAAAAGAAGTTTGAAGGGAAGTAAATTAATGATGCCTGAAAGTGGCTGTAGGGTCACAGAAATTGTTTTGTTATGCTTAGTATATTTGTTTTTAGGATGAGAGACGCTGAAGTATATCTGTGTGCTAATGAAAATAATGTAAAAATGAGGGTGAATTGTTGAATAGTCAAAGATAAAAATGACAGAAGCAAATTCCTTCAGATGATCAGAGGGTACATGAGATGGAATCCATGAGTGGAGTCTTTTAAAGGACATAGGATACTTCTCTTAGTAGTGGATGAGAAGACAGAGGGTGAAAGTGCAGGTGAGTGGGATTGTTTATGTTTAATTCTATTGCACTAAAAGTTATTACATATTCCCTGAGGAAGGAGATCATTTCTGTTTTGTTATCCATTATGTCTTCAATGGTCAGCCCACAGCATGTGCTAGACAAATTGTAAATACTCAACAAATACATCTGAAAGAAGGAGCCTTTCTCAAGGATGTAGTTTACTAGGTCCTTCCCTCAGTATCTTTTCCTAAAACACCAAAAACTTAAGTACTGTCGGGCAAAACAGTAGCCCAAAAACTTCAGGAAGTTCATGGCCAATGTAAAGGGAGCGGCACTAGGCTTGGAGTTGGGAGACCTAGATTTGAGATGAATTCTGATTTATAGATGTTTGTTACTATATTCTGTAGCTGCATGGAGAAGCTATTATTTGTGGAGCACTTTGCCAAATGTGTAAAATATATTTTCCCATGTTTAATATTTCATACATGTATGGTAATTAATTATATTAGATATTTTTTATATTAAAAAACTTACACTTGCTTTTATTTTCTTTCCAACATAAATCTGCTGCTTAGCATAGAACTACTAAAAATTGACTTTCAAAATGATGATCATTTTATTCCAGTATACTCTGAACTGTAACTCTAAATAGGGTTTTAGACGGATCAAAATGTAATATTTTATGTCCTGTGCTGTAAAAGGGATTAAAACAGTCATCCAGGTGTTTCTTCCTAGGAGGATATTAGGTATCATATTGCATAAATATGGAAGAAAATTGATTAACCTATTCTTGCTCCAAATATAGCCTGAATCCTGTATGCTTTTTACTCCATATTTATAGCAGTCCCATTTTCCTCATCACCTCATTTTTCTGTTTTCCTTTGCTTCCATTCCATTGTGCAAGGCAATTTTTATTCCATTTTACCTCATTGGTTTTTGCCCTTGACATTCTATGCAACATTTAGCCATGAAAGCAATAGCATTTTGAAGGTGGATTTCAAAAGCAAATTATTTCATCCAAGTACTCCTAAGGCACTGGAAGGACTGTTGCTGAGAAAATCTTTCTTTATGTGTTGTTAATACTCTGTGACATTTTTATAATTCAGAGCACTCACATCATCTTTACATTATTTATTATATTGTGCATAAATGAAATTTATGTGCAATGTAATAATACTTTGGTTCTATAATGCTTTAGAGTTTTCAAAATAGTAACAGCTGTATTTTAATCATCTATTAATGCTTTTCCTGTTTTAAATAGTTGTGGTGAAGATCAAATGGGCAAGGTGATCGTTGTTATTTCTGTTTTATACAGATGAAAATTGAGGCTCACAGAGGGCAAGTGGCTTGCCCCAGGTCATTCAGCTAGTTTCTGCATTCTAAGATCAATGATCATTCTGCATATTGCATTGCTTTAGTAGAAGGTTCTATTTTTCTCCCAAATCCTAAAACTCTAATATGTACCGAATGCAACCACATGTGTATCTATATTTTATTCTTACCTCTTTAGTAATTTCATGCCTGTTATCATTTATATTCACTTCCAATATTTGTGATTGATTTTCTATAGAGTGTGTCTCAGATGAGTTTGTAACTAGACATCAAACTTTGTCAAGATAATTACAGTGTAATGTTAGTTATGAACTGTATGAATTTCCCAATTCATGCAGATTTATAATAGCTTTCATTAAAAAAATATTTTCAGTTCTATTAATTTTCTATACAGATTTCATTATTTAATAATGAGGTAAAACAGCTATAATATCTTTAGTTTTACCTTTTACTAATGAAGCCTAAAACAGTTGATGAACCCATCCAACCTGGGAAGTTTGATAAACATGATCCATGATATCCATATGTTATAGCCTAATAGACTCAAAATGTTCTATAGTTAAGTAGGATGGAAAGAGTTATAATTTATGACTCAATCTGATGTTTCATTCACAGACAATGTGATGCCACCTAGGCATAAACCCTAAGGAATTCTAATTGTGAATTTGAAAACAAAACAGATCATATCACTGGGAGGGACCTCATAGATCATGTAGTCAAACCCCCTCATGTTACCGGTGAGAAAACTGAGACACAGAGGGAGTCACCAGGTTGCCATAGGTCACAAAACCAGCTGACAGCAAAGCGAAGGTCAGAGCCCCATCTCCTAATTCCCAAGTGAGTACTGTTTCCAATATGCCACATTACCTCCCCCAGCAAGATGCCTCCCATGGGGCATTGCTTCTTGAAGACGAAGTATATTAAATTCACATTTGGCTGCTAATCATTTTCTCAGCAGCTCTATGGTATTTCATTAACTTCTGCATGTAACACCCTGGCCTTTCACCTGTATTAACTTGAGCTCATTAAAGTTGAGGCCAGTAATAAACAGGACCAAACTAATTCAGATATTTTGCTTGGTATGTGTTCAGCATTTTTTTTAATGGTTTCTGCTGTGCAAAACATTTCCCCTTCACAATTTGTGGAATAAGTAAAACAGGAAGCATAGATTTCAAGGAATGGAGTATGTAGGTAGTATGCTTCTTTAAATAAATAAAAAGCATATTAAACACCTACCTTATACAAAACTTTGTGAGGACTACAAAGAAATATGAGTGGCAGCATAGCACAGAGTCTCACATCAGGCAGACTTGGATTTGAATTAATTGTAGCAAGTTACTTAGTCTTTATGCCCCTCAGTGTTGTTGTGTATAAATGGACACTAGAATACCCAACTCATGGATATTCTTTATCTTCTTTGCAATAAGGAAGAGATAATGTACTCATGTGCTTTGCAAAGTGTCTGGTATATAGCCATGATCAGTTAATAAGCTGATATATTCGTGAAGGTGATGATGATGGTGCAGTTCCTTCCCTCTCCCTTGTTAAATTTATAATCCCCTCTCACTCAGCCATTTTTGAGATAATTGATTTTCCCCATGTCTCCTCCCCTACCTCATCATCTCTACAAAATATAAGCAAAGGTCCTTTAGAATGCAAGGAAAGTAAAACTAAGTCATTTTACCCTTCCCAGGTTGTCCACCAACACTGCTTTATGTTCCTTTTGACCAAGAAGTAAGTCTTTGGCAGCTCATAGACTATGCAGGCCCCAGTTAACAAAGTTCCTATGTAATTTTAAAAGTCAAGAATCTGATTGAGCAGGGGATGGTGATAAATGAGGGGTCATCTGCAGAAAGATGACCAACAAAGAGGTGGAAATAGAAGTCTGTCAGGAAGAATGACAGTATGCAGGAGTTTCAAGGCAGAAGCCATTGTGGGTCAGGGTGAGGCAGTCAGCAGGCAGTGTGGGAGTGAAGATCAATATTGGAGCCTTGGTGTGGGGACAAGTAGTCAGTGTTGGTTCTCTGTTTCCCAAATACTACGTGTATTAGAGTTCTCCAGAGAAACAGCCAATTCCCATATTAGATTCCCTCTTATATGTCCATACATTACCAATAGGTTATATATTCAATTCCCTCATATATCTATATGCAGCCTATTGGTTATATTATTATAGCCAACAGGTTATAGGTTATATCTGTATGTAACCCATTGGTTCTATATAGGTATGTAAAAGGGAATTTAATATGGGAATTGGCTCACGTGATTATGGAGGCCAAGAAGTCCCATGACATGCCATCTGCAAGCTGGAGAACAAGGAAAGCTTGTAGTGTAATTCAGCCTGACTCTGAAGGCCTAAAAACTGGGGGAGCCAATGGCATACTTAACTCTATGCCTGAATCTGCAGGCCTCAGGACTGGGAGATGAGGGGGGCAGCAGATGGTGGCGGAGATGGCTGGGCGAGTGCTATAAGGCCTACAGTCCAAAGGCCCAAGAACCTAGAGCTCTGATATCCAAGAGCATGCAAAGATGGATGTCCTAGCTCTCACTCCAGAAGAAAGAAATAATTTGCCTTTCCTCCACCTTTCTGTTCTATGCAGGTCATCAACCAATTGGGGGATGCCCGCCCACATTTTCTTTACTCAGGGCATATTTTCTTTACTTGGTCTACTGATCCAAATGCTAATTGCTTCTGGAAACACTCTGACAAACACACCCACAAATAATGTTTTACCAGCTCTCTGGGCATCATCTCTTAACCCAGTCAAGATGATACATAAAATTAACCATTACACCATAGAACCCTTTTTTAATTTTCTACTATAACAGCTTTGAAAATAATGATAACCTTAGAACTCATCTAGTTCACTTTCCTACCACTACCAGAATCCCATCTCCAACATTCTGGATCATTCTCCCTTTCTGCTACCGCCATCATCCTACAGTCCACCCTTCCTTCTGCCACTGTGAGGATCTGGTCACACATTTTCAAATATCTGGTGTTCCCATACACCCTAAAGAATAAAATCCAAACACTTTGCCCAGAATTCAGAGCCCTATCTATAGATATTCCAGCTTCATCCCCCACTATCTCCCTGACATTTAGTATATTTTAGCCATATAAGGATAAGCTCACCCTGTAGTTCCTTCACTTCATTCCCTTACTTCTCTTCTCCTCCTACAGCTAGGCACTGTTTTCCCCTTTCAGAATTTTTCAGCATAGTTTAAATTCCTCCTTCACTGTAAAGATTGTATTAACCTCTGAGTTGGAATTAATTACTCATTGCATCTGGGTTACATCAGATTGTTTGTGCATGTTGTCCTCTACTTATCTTATTTCTCCTTACAGTGACGTATGTAAGCTAGATGTCAGCTGACTTTACCCAGTCCTGTCCTTCTGGAGAGTGCTACAAAATCCCCAGAGATTCTGTTCTCTAGGTTGCTTCTGGCTATAAATTCCAGCTGTCATTGAATTCTGAATCTCCCTCAAATCTCCCTCCTGTTGGTTTCTATTCCTTTCAGCTATATGCCAACCCAACCATGAAACTCAACCCTGTTTCCTCGATTTTCCTCCAAATTTCTCACCAAGACATGTAAGTGTGTAGCAGATATTCCTAGATAAAGGCTATGGAGGAGTATTTAGATTGGAGCAATGCAAACATCTTAAAATTAAATAGTGGCTCTCCCTGTTTATAAAAGTCCTTCAGCCTCATACCAACAGGCTTTGCTCCTTCTCTCTTGCCCTCTCTTTTCACACTTCCTTTTACTCTCTCCTCTCTTTTCTATTCCCCCTCTCCTTCAAAATTCTGCATTTCTCCATGCATAATTATTGGACCATCTCTTTGTTCTGGTTTCTCCTAAAACATGCCATCAATACCACATTTCCTAAATCCCAACCTAGAGGTATTTCTTCAAAAATACTTACTTTAAAAAATGACAGTTTTTAAAGAGAGACCTGATATGAGTTATTTAAATTGTTTCAATATGAAAATAATAATTTTCTTATCTGAGTTCCTTTGAATGTGACTCAGTCGTCTTCATAAGGCTATAAACTGCTTTTGGAAGGAACAGCCTTCTGGTCCTCTTTGTGGCCTGGGCCCCAGCACCTGCACAGCACTTAGCAGAAAGCAAGTCTTATTTCCATCATCCTTTGCTGGCATTCCATGAATATTAGACTTTCTTCTCTTGATTGACATTATTCCTAATTCACGATCTGACTTCATCACTTCACAACAAAATGCATTCTGCCTGCTTTTCACAGGGGAAGTGCCTCACCCTCTTGTAGCTTATGAACGATGGAACAGAGGGTTAGCAGTCCATTGGCTCCCCGGTGCCTTTTCCAAATTGTCACCCTTCTCCCTCCGCTGTTTATTCCACCTGGAGGATTCTCTTCCCCTTTCCCGACCTCACGCCTCCATCTGCACCACTTGCCATCCAACCTTCACCGTATCCTTCAGAGTTTAGCTCAGATGACACCTCTTCTAGAAAATCTCTGACCCCTCAGCCTGGGTTAGATACACATTGTCACTGCTCATATAACACTTTGTGTCACTTCTGCCACAGCCCTTGTCACAGGGTATTGCAATTGTTATTAATATAGTCTCTTTAAGGTCACACACTATCCTTTCTGTATAAATTTCAAGTGTCTGGCTCCTTATTAATGTTTTCTGAATGTATGAATCACAGCTTTTCTGTAAGTACGATTTTTTTACTTCATGTCATATTTAAAAACCTATTTATATACTTTAATTTGTTTCTGAAAGTAATTGTTTGGGATTGTTTGACAATTCAAACAACCAGAAAGATTTTGTAAATATATTCAAGATATTCATTCATTCATTCATTTATTCATTCATTCATTAAGCTTTAAAAAATTATATTCAGCACCTATTATGTGCTGGATCAAAGTTACCTGTCTAGGATCTCAAGCTGGGCAGATGGACACATAAGCTAATGATGATAAGGCAGTGCAGTAGGCGCAGAGATTAAAATATGCCCAGGATATTCTAAACCACTGGGCAGGGCGGGTAATCGGTAAAGGAGATTACTTAGGTGTTATGAAGACTGAGCTGAAACTAAATAGCCTAATTGGCATGTACCAGGTGAAAAAGACAAGATGGGGTATTCTGGCAGAGGGGATGCATGAGCAAACATGGAAACACAGAGCACAGTACACAATGCAATAGAAGCAGTTAAGGCTTATGGGAATAAATTGGCAGGCATGCATTTTGCAAATATTATTCCATTTAATGCTTATACTAACATCGTGAGTTTGATACTGTCATTCTCATTTCATTGATAAGGAAAATTAGTAGCAGAATAGTTAAGTAATTGGCTCACAGTCACACAGCTAATGAGTGCAAAACTGATTTTAATGCAAATTTGACTTCTAAATTATTTTCCTCATCACTATGTGAATGTTGACTTTCTACTTTCACTGTGAAACATGAACTATCTCTGCTTTTGACTAATTTAGATATCACACATTTGATCAAAAATTGTATGCTTACATTTATCAGGTTAAACTAATACTCATATTTTATATATTTTACATGTGCAGTGCCAGTGTACTGATTTGCATCATTGGCCATCACATAACACTATGGTAACATGTAATATGTAGATGGACTTTCTGTCTCTGTCTTTTTATTGTGTTCCACTGTCCAAATTTGATAATATCATGAAACGTTGCTTACTGTTATATCAGTGCTTAAGCATTACATGCCAGTTACATATGGGAAAATCTGAGCTTCTGATTCTAAACTCTGCTAAAACTGATTTTGAAATAAAAATCAGCATCAAATGTAAGTAACTGATTACTTTCATAATTGAAAAGAGGAAAGAAGAAAAATAATTGAATTCAGAAAGTACAGAACAGAAAAGAGACTTCTCATCTCTATCTCCTGTGCTACTTTGAATCATGTTGAGCACACAGAGATTGAAATTAGGGTGAGTTAGGAACTTTACCTGGATTACTTTATTTAAACCTCACAATGGCCATTTTATAGATAATGAAACAGACTCAGAGAACCCATGCTCTCAACCATTATTATACCACACTGCTCCCATATTTTTTATTTTAGGTATCCAAGAACTACTTCAATTAGCTTTTTGAGTTTTTTAAAGATCAACTCTTTGAACATTTATTTTCTTCATTTTTCTCTGCAATTATTGGTCATTTTATTGAGTTCAAACAGTTTTCCAAGGAGTCTGGCATATTATTCCTTGAGATAACTGCAATAACCAGGTATATTTGACATATAATTCAATCTGACACTAGCCCTTAATAAATAGCAAAAGAAACTTACAAAATTAATAACAATGATAGTTTGTACTACACTGTCTGGAAATTGTTTAGCCTTTAATATAGCACAGGACAGTTCCCGGCCCAGAGTGGATATTCAATATTGTATTTGTTGAATAAATGTCAAAAGACTGATAAAGAATAGAGCTATGTCATATGCAAACATGTCTTTTGGGAAAAAAAAGTCAACTTTTAGATATCCTTTACATGTAACTTATCTTTTAGTCAGTTGTATACACACACACACACACACACACATACACGAAATAGGTATAAAGGAGTTAGATAGATAGATAATAGATTTCAGGTTTATACTGAATAAGATACATATATACATATATATATATATCTGATACTGAGTGATATATTCTGATATAAGCCTGAAATATGTTCATCTTTCACATATTACAATTTAGATATCAAAGTAATTACTTGTCTTTCTGTTACTGTTTCCAATTAGATAAGAGAGTGTGATTAAGAAAATAGAGTTGATCCATTACAGTACTATAGACTAGTGCTATTAGGCAACTTGCTGCCATTCTCATAAAAATTATGCAATTTAAACTGGAAGATACAAGTGCTTGCTTCTGTTACAAACAAGAACCCTTTTCTACTTCATAATATGCTCAATTACCTTTAGATTGATCCATGAATAAATTATAATCCAAATAGATTTCTTTACCTTAAAGCTTTGCTGGCTTAAGGTATCATTGTTGATTCATTATGTTGTCACTTTTCTATTGGCAATGTAGTGCTTTTTATATCTGGATAGAGACAGTTTTAGTGTAAGATACTGTTATCTTACACTAGCCTTTCTGGTGAGAACAAATTCATCAATGATGAATCCCTGGAGAAACTATTGAAACAAAAATCACACCATTTCTGAGCTTTGTTCAGTTCATCAGTTACAAAGCAGCTTTTGATAGTCCTAAAGAACTTTTTCCTTTGTTTAAGAAATATAGCATGACGCTCAAAACCTCTCACTTTGAGTTACCGCAGGCTACAACTTTTCTGTAAGAAAATAATGAATGAAGAGGAAAAGCTCCTGCTGCTGGCACTGTCAGGTCCTGCTGCTTCTCCTCCTGCAATAGGAAATCAATTAACTATATGTTCAGGCAGAGATTTAAACTAAATGCTTTATTAATCATCACTGATTGCACACACACACAGTGGCCAACTATGCATTCATCTTCACTCTTTCTTAGCTTTGTTTTGCTTGCTTGCTTGCTTTTTCCTTCTTCCTTTTCTTTTTTTTGCAAGATCAGAAAACAAATGTATGCCTAAATGTAGTATGTGTAAAGGTGATCGGGTGATCCTTTGGTGCAGGAGAGAATTGATGTTTTTTGTTTTCAGAAAACTTTATTTACTTTTAAAGTGTTCAGTACTTAAATAGCCTTAGGACCACTTTAATATATACAACATATTTTTTAAAGCACTTAAAATTTCAAACTAATAAGGAAAGCAAAATGTCTACAGCAGCCTTGAAGTTTTGGAAGCTGGTACTATACCTTAGTCTCTGAGAGCTCCATGTTGCAGTGAGGAATTAAACAAAAATGAACCCAATTTGATGTGGAGATGCTTGGTGGAAGGTTGAAGGAGCAGTCACTGATATTTGGTTTTTTTTTTTTTTTTTTTGCTTTCAATTAAAAAAATTGGCAAGTTTTCCTTTTAGTCCATTAATTCTTCTAACCAATGCACAAAGAAAATCCTGTAGGAATCTTTATGTTAAATTGAGATTCTCTCTTTAGGACTAATTATAAAACCAATTAGCACATTAGAAACTTAGCATGTTAGCCAGGGGAAGGCTGTGTAACATAATTTATGTATGGCAAATGTGGTCAATCATTGCAAAAAATGACAGAAAATATCAGGCTGTTGGATATTTACACAGGCTGTATTATATTCAGCATCAAAAGATGTTCAAAAATTTATTGTTATTATTACCATTGTTGACATAATTTGAAATCATTATGGTTTAAATTTAACTACATTCATTGTCTGCATTTGGATAAATAATAATCTAAATGAAAAAATATACTATCCTCTGATGTACGTTTAAAGGAAGATAGATTAAAAGGTTCCAAGAATGATTTCTTTTGAATGGTCTTTACAAAACTCTTAGGTGAAATTAGATGATGTTGAGTAAGGTAAAGTCCAAACAGAGAACCATGTAAACCCCAACAGGGAAAATAATGGTTCTGATTTTCATGGAGCCTGCTAACCTGAGGCATCTGCTAGAACCACAGGTCATATGTTTCAACACTTAACCATTCTTGATAGTCTTTGAGTATATTAGATTAGGATTGAGATGTCCCTGAGGTATAAGAGAAGCATGCAGGGGGTGACATTGTGAAGATTTATATCATGTGGACATGTGCTCGCCACCTTATGTGGTGTTATCTGACCCCAAAGGCATTTCTTTGGCACCAAGTGTAATCCCTAACACCTCATATACCTCATAGGCCCCAAGAAAAAGCCATTTCATAAAAGGACATTTCATAAAAGCATTTGCCTTTTAAGGATGCTTATATATGTGATAAGGACTTGTTTTATACTCTTATTTATTTTATGCTTTTAGCAAGTCAGTATCACTTGTTTTATAGCAAAATGGATACAAAATACTGTCTCCCTCCATCATATGATTTCATATTACTGCAACAATTAAATATTACAATTTAAGAAAGCATTAAGGTGTAGAGATGAAGTACTCAGTTCTAGTCTCATTGTATATAAATTAATTTGGCATTCATAACATTGTTTCCATTTACTTGACTTGTTGACATAATTATAATGAATTGATAATGGAAGTAACAATCTTAGATATTTCCACATAAGTATGTTCTTTGCTAACATAAATTACAGTTGCAGTTTGCAGTTTGGCTTAATTGGAACATGGTTTAAGTTTAGCTTACCTACTCTACTGAGGTCTCTAGAGGACCAGAGAACTCATTTTCCTGGGGCGTTATGCAAGCTGAAATGTAGAGGCCAGTGTTTTGAAACAAGTGTGATTTTTCACCAAAATACTTGCTAGGTCAGAGATCAGGATGACCTTTGAGTGCTGTAGTTTTCCAAACCTCCATCAGCTAGATAAATGGGCTTTATTCTGCAGGAGAGAGAGGGTATTTTTGCAGTCTTATGAAAGAGACCTAGCAATTCCACGTTACAGGCCGACACAAAACATTTGGAATTCAGTGATGTCTATCACCAGCAGTATGTGTCAGTAAAAGTGAAGATCAAAGGTTCTAGAAGAGGGGAAGGACAAAGTGAAGAGAAAATAATTGTGGGATAATGAATGGTATGAGGGCATTTTCGTGTTAACTTGAAACCACTTAGCATTTTTCCATGACGCCCAGGTATCTTTCTAAATGAACTTTGTAAAGTACAATTGGATAACCTTGAAATTTAAAGCTCCGTGATGAGATTTTGAATACTGATGGAGTTTGTTTAAGCACTGTGATATTTCCTCTCCTTTTCATTTCTATTTTTGCCTCCATGCAAAATAAAATTTATTTTCTGTACAGAGAAATCAATATTTTTACCATTTGTTTTTCAGCTATTCCAGTAAATTGCAATCAACATTAGTTACAATCTTTAAAGAGATGTAGTAATAATTTGAACACAATAAAATAGAGATACAGATGAGAACTTTGGCAAAGTACCTTTGCTATTGACTAAAGCATTTGTCAGGGACTACAACTGTGTCTATATCATGCTAAAAACCTGATGAAGGGGAAAAAAGCATCAATAGGTTTCACCTTCTGTCTATACAAACCAAACAAATGGTTTAACTAATAGCTGTTGTTTTACGTGAATGGGTTTGGTTTGCCATTGTGAACTTTTTTCCATTTAGAAATGTATTTTAATTAACATTTGTATATGTAATACATACATATTTGGTAAAAGTATTGTACTGTTGTGTTCTTTTTAATAATTAATGGAACCTGACACCGAGAAGACTAGTGGTCCAAAACAATGAGTGAAGACCTAGTTACAGTATACATGAAACAATCCCTAGACACACATTTGTTTGTTGATAATATTTATATGTTTATATCTTCCCATTTTTCTCTTCTCTGAGCTAACATGCTTTCTTATTTGTGTGTTTTCCTTTTAGAAACTGCCAAGTTTTGGACCTTATCTGGAACAGCGCAAGAAAATCATAGCAGAAAACAAGATTAGACTGAAAGAACAAAATATAGCTTCTTCACCACATAAGAGAAACTGTTTTATCCCCAAAAGGCCTGTTCCTACCATCAAGGTAAAAATTATGCCAACTATATAAGTGTGCCTACTTTACTGGTTAAATATACAAATATAGTTAAAATGTTTATTTACTGCTTAAATGTATCACTAATTTGGTGTTAGAAATATAATGAAAGTTTTAAAAACATCTGTCCATGGTGAAAACTGCATTTAAATTATAAAATAACCTTTTTTATTTGCATATTTTATACTTTTTAGAACACTGTCAAGCATGCATGTCATGGAAATTTTTATATACATTAAATGTGTCAGGAAATATTAAGATGAAATTCCTAGTTTTCTTATAGTCATTTAAAAATTATTTTAATCCATAATTAACTCCAAGATATCTTGTATTAGTCATGTAGTACAACTCAATTATCAATAAGCACATCAATATCAACGTGATCACTTGAAAGTTTTGGAAATCTTTCTCTGGTTTGGCCTCTGGAAAGCCTGGACATTTATTTGGGTCTCAGGAGATTATTTGCTGGTAATAACAAAAATTACACTAAGATGGAATTATGAGTATGTGTTACCTTTCTTGATTTTTTCCTTAAACTTTTCATTTTGACAGAAATGTAGATTCACATGTAGTTGTAAGAAATAATACAGAGAGGTCTTGTGTACCCTTTATCCAGTTTCACCTGTTTTGCATGTTGCAAAACTATAGTATGATATCACAACCAGCATATTGACACAGACGCAATCTACCAATCCTATTCAAGTTTTTCCGGTTTTACTTCTACATGTGTGTTGTATTTAGTTCTGTACAAGTTTGTCATGTATGTAGGTTCATGTATCCACCACCACAGTCAAGATACAAAACAATCCCATCACCACCAGGATTCCTCAGGTACCCCTTTTTAACCACGCCTTCTTTTTTTCTGTCCCCCTCAAGACAGTATTGTTTCCAAGCAGTCATAATGAGAAAAAAAGGGGGTGTTATTGGATGGCATTCTGTCTGAAATCATCATCACTAAAATGTAGTTTGCAGTTGCTGAAATTCATTCTTCTGTATTTGATGACACTCTACTCCTACATCTCCCTTTTCTGTTTGAAATATCAGCTGAAAAGCTTGCTTTTATGTACTCTCAAGTAGACCTCACTGAAATTCATCTTTAGTAGTCAACTGGAGATTGGAACCCTTAAAAATTCCTTCTACCTATGAAGAAAAAAAAAATGTGTCTCATGCTAAAAACAGTGGTCCAGACTCAATGGTCCAAAATTTCAGCAATATGTGTAGTGGCTGACCACAAAGCGTGGCAGCGCTTCAATACCATCTTTCTAAATAAAATGAACATTTGGTACTTTTAACAGCATAAAAGCCCCAAATCATCTCTTGAGTTGTTCATGTTAAATTATTTTTGTGCCACTAAAAGTATGAACTGAACAAACTGAACACGAATGGAATGCGAAGGCCAGAACCCTACAGCCCTTCATGAGCCTTTTTCGCCATTGTGTGGCTATGACTACTATGTGATTTGGAGATACAGTGTGTCAGGAATTGGTTCCTGCCCCTGGGTTCATGGTCTCGCAGACTTCGATAATGAAGCCGCCGACCTTTGCCGTGAGCATTACAGCTCTTAAAGGTGGCAACGACCCAAAGAGTGAGCAGCAGCAAGAGTTATTCTGAAGAGCGAAAGAACAAAGCTTCCGCAGCATGGAAGCGGACCCCAGCAGGTTGCCACTGCTAGCTGGGGTGACCAGCTTTTATTCCCTTACTGTCCCCTCCCATGTTCCGTTTTTGTCCTATCAGAGTGCCCTTTTTTCAATCCTCCCTGTGATTGGCTACTTTTAAGATCCTGCTGATTGGTGCGTTTTACAGAGCGCTGATTGGTGCATTTTACAGAGTGCTGATTGGTGCATTTTTACAGAGCACTGATTGGTGCATTTTACAGTCCTAGCTACAGAGTGCTGATTGGTGCATTTTACAATCCTCTTGTAAGAAAAGTTCTCCAAGTCCCCACTGGACCCAGGAAGTCCAGCTGGCTTCACCTCTCAATAGGAATTCTCCCAGCTTTCTCTCTCTTCTTAATCAATTTGAATTAAATGTAAGATCTCCATCTCTAGGCATCTTTTCCTTAGGTGTAAAAATTTCTAAAGGAAGATATTATTTATATTTGAAATAAAAGAAGTGCAATATGATTATGAAAGCATTTTTACCTTTTCTAGCCCTCAAATCTTTCAGAGATTATATATTAAATATTGATAACCTAGACAAAAAACAAAACAGAGCAAACAAAAAATCTACTGTGGTTGCATGAAAGCCTGTAGATCATTAATCAAAAAAAAAGTCAGAATTAAATAAACCAAAGAATTGTGAAGTCTTGGATGTAGATAAAGATTTCTGAAGTATCAGAGATAAGGCAGAGATAAGGCATCTTATTAAAAATAGTGCAAGTTTATGTTCCTCTCCTAAGTTGTCTTACTTTAGAGGTTATCCAGAGTGAAATGTCCTTGGTGTTACATGTTACATAAGCCTCAAGACATTGTAGATACCATCTTACCAGCATCTTAGACCTTGTCAGTGTCAACATCTTAATGGGCAGCTGTGGTAGATTTTCTCAATGTCTGGTGGGTTTTCCACTACCTTGGCCTTCTCCCCAGAATGTCCATACTCATTCCACCTGTTGTCATTTCTAGGCAGATGCTGTGCCCTGTCAAAAAACAAAATAGTAGCTGATAGTGGTGAGGTTTTGGGGGAAGCGAGCATTTTCAGTTTTTATAAATGCAGTTATCTCTTTAGAAAATTAGAGATTAAATTTGTTATAACAAATAACTGTATTATAAATACAAAAATTTGTGTATTTATATTTATATTATAAAACTGTGTGTGTATATGTATATATACACATATACATACACACACAGAAATTTTAATTTGTATAATCATCTCTAGCAAAGGCTCATTTTGTGATTTTTGCCCTTTGTTTGCTTAGGTGAGCCTTTTCTACCATAAGATTATATCAGTTTTTACCCCATCTAGTTGTTTTAAAATTTTAATGTTTGTATTTTACTTCGATTTCTCTAAAATTTGTTTTGCTCTAAAATGTCATGTACAGTTATAACTTTATTTTTTTTCAAATAGACAGTTGTTCCAAGACCTCAATATTTGCATTTTAAAGGGATCCCTTTCATCTCTCAAATTATGATTCAGTGACAAAAATGTACCATAAATTGCATCATTTATTTTATATTCAAATTTTCAACCTCTCAAAATGTTCTAAAACTTTTCAAGGGCAAATCAAAAATGAATTAGACAAGGTTCTAATAAGGATGGTCAATATCTAGAAAAAAGTTTTATGCCGTAAGTAATTATTTGTCCAATAATAAACAATTTTTAAATCTTTATAAATGAAAACTTCTAATTAAATTCAAAATTCTGGGTTCTAAACTCCTTATTTAATTAATACCAAAACTTAAGATACCCCTTTTACACTTCTACAAAACAAAATTATTTCTTGTCCTGTAGCTTTGATCCTTTACTTTGAAATATGTTTAATATGATTTCTTTTCCTTCTGATATTAAACTCATGGAAGAGGTAGGGGAAGGTGGGCCTTGAGAAAATCGTTGAGTTCAGAGAGCAGCGTGTAGTCTCATATGATGGAAGCTGAAGAACAGGTTGGGGAAAGTAGAAAAGGATTGAAAGAACATGATGTTGGTGTCTGTATTCACCTCTCTGCTTCCTTCTCTCTGTATAATCTTCCTCTATGATAAATCTAAATGTTTCCTACACAATAGACTCAACTATTCTTCATCCCAGACATCTTTTCTATGCTTCAGACTTGTGTCACCGTATCTTGGGGTCACCTCCACCTGCATCGTCTGAACAAGGAACCCAATAGCCATCATACTTAGAACTAAACTGATTCCCATTCCTTCCAAACCTGCTCTTCCTCCTGAGTCCTCTGTCTCAATGAACCCCATCTTACCTAACTCAAAAAGCTGCAGTTCAGCCTGGATGTCATCTTATTACTCATCCTATTCACAAGCTAGTCAGCAATGACTATTGTTCTTATCTCTTACATCTCCCTCCTCTTACATTCTTTACATAACGCTGAAGCCTCAGTGTGTTGCTTACATATTCTTTCCTGGAATTCTAAAACATTCTATTAACTGTCCTGCTTTCTTTTGTCCTCCTTATCTAATCCATTCTCCAACTATTATGAAGGGTCTTTTAAAAATGTAGGACTGTTTGTTTTAGCCCTTGCTTAAAATTCCCCCATCGTAACTGTAGTCCTAATGTAAGCTCCTTAGCATAACCTTCAGACCCATCACATTTTAACTTTTCCTGGCCCAAGAAGCAGCTTCAATGGAATGATGAAAAGTAGAATCCAGGAGGTGATAATTTGAGGAATGAATTAAGACTGAGAAAGTAACAACAAAGTGTGCAGAATACACTTTCAGTAACTTGAGAAAGGTCAGTAGGAAAGGGATAAGAAGAGGAATGGAGTAGAGGAAAAGATTGTTTTGTTTATATGAGAATGATCCAGGCTTGCATATGCTTGCATATGTTTGGGAGAAAATAGCTGAAGCTGCCAGAAAGGGCATGATTAAGGAAACTACATCTTTGGCAAGCAGAGACGGAAAGGAGTCTAAACAATGTATTAAGATATCTTGCATAAGAGAAGAGACGTGTCATGAAGCTGAATTTGGACTTCCCAGTGTCATTTTAACAAGCAGACATATTTAAAGAAAGTGACCATAAAAATGTCTTCAGAAACTATTGCCCTCATTGAAATACAAAGCAAAGTTTGTAAAATTTTAGCAGATTATATTTATGGCGAAAGAATTTCCTGAATTAGGCATGGGACTACTCTGTCACACTGCCTAGGTTCAAACTACGGCATTGCCGTTTCATAGCTGCATGAACTTGCCTCAGCTAACTAATCTGTGAAATGGAAATAATAAAAGTATCTGCCTCATAGAGTTATAAATTAGATGATGTGTGAAGTACTTTTAGCATGGTGCCTGCACCAAATATGTCCTAAATAAATGTTACTATTAGCTATATTTGAAATGAACAGTTTGAAAGAAATCCACGTTAAGATGACTATTCATTTCCATTTTGTCCAATAAAATGAACTGAAGAATGAAAATAGAAATACATAAAGCTCTGGAGGCCAACAAAGTTGGAAGTTTTAAAGAAGCCTATGTATTTTTCAGGAAATCTTTATTGCATACCTACAATGAGATAAGCAATGCACTAGGAATTGAGCATCTGCAGGGCAATAAATAAAACATACACAGCTTCTGTCCTCATAAAGCATACAGAATATAGAAAGAGACAGATATTAAAGAATCACACTAACAAGATAAAATTATTTTTTGATATGAGCTACATAGAAAAAATACAAGATATATAGAATCTGTTTCATAGTGAGACCTAATTTAGATTGAAGGGGCCAATGAAAGCCTCCTTGAGGAAGTGACATTTAAGGAGCCCTGTAGACTAAGTAGAGATTAGAAGGGAATGGGAACTGAGAATATTTCAGGTATGCCATAATGTGGTCCGGGATTTGGTAATTGGCTATGGTAATGGAAACAGAGATGAAACTAATAAAGTCTTGTTAATTCTTCCTCCAAGAGTCAGTGATTCTCATTATATTAGGCATAGGTATAGTAAAGAGCTGATAATAAGAAGACTAAGATGTCCAGCTTTTTTATGGTTCCACAGAGATAAAGAAAAATAAAACATAATGAGTTAAGGTTTTGATGTTAGTGTTTTAGGTTTGAGGGGGGTTTGGGGTGTAGCATGAAAAACTTAGATTTGAGTGTATTGAAATTGATAAAGGAATTATGGGCCTATGCTGGAGGATATAAAGGAGAAAGAGCTGACATTTCCAACGCCCACTGTGTTCCAGACCCAAGATAGAAGCTGCACATGTATTTTCTTATTTCTTACTTAACCTAATACTCTATGAAGGAGTAGGGAGTTCTGGAGGAACAAATGTGAAGAAGTGATCAAAGAAACAGAAGGATAACCAAAATAAAATGATAGTGTGGAAGAAATCCAAAAAGGAAGTCTTAAGAATAGGAAAGTGGTCCACAAGGTCAGAAAGCACCGATTGTTTTACCAATACTTTGTATTGTTTCATTTGTCTTGCATATGCAATCAATGAAATTCCACCTCTAGTTGGCAACAGTTGTCAAATTCATCCATGTATGTTTCTTCATTTATCCAATAATCTTTAATGTACAACCACTATGTTCCAGTACTATAGCAGTCATTGGCACAATCCAGTAGTGAAAATCCCAGCTCTCATGGAGCTCACAGTTTAGTAGGGATAAACAGACAATGACAAATAAACAAATGAATACATAATATGTCAGATGGTGACAAGTGTAATGGAGAAAATAGAACAAGCTTAGGAGAATAAAAATTACTAGAGAGACTGGCCAGGGAACACCTGCCTGTTTAATGGCATATGGGCAAACACCTAAAAAAGTGAGGGAATGAATGATGTGGGTATCCAGGGGAAGAACACTCCATTCAGAATGAACAGAAAGTGCAAAGACCCGGAAATAGCAAAGTCCTTGGCAGGAAACCAGTAAGAATTTTAGAAAAGAAAACTGATATGATCTGGCTTGTGTTTGCAAAGGATCTTTCTGGCTGCAGTGTTGATACAGTTTGCTAGAGGGGCAAGGGCAGAAACGAGGAGACCGGTTAGAGGCTATTGTAACAATCCAGGCAAGGGATTGGCAGGAGGGAAAATATATACTGGATAATGTCAGAAGGCCTCAACTCCATTGTTTTAAATGAAAAGATATGTGTGAAAGTATTATACACAGCACAGCTCTATTCAAATTCTAGGAGCCACAGTTATTGTCATTTTTATACAAGTCCCTGCCCTTTTGCCCATTATTTCAGACCACATCTGGATGATGTGGCTGCATGATTTTTCAGTCCACGTTGATATTAACGGCACATTCCCTTTAAGAGTCATTTTCTCTCTGCACATGCATCAGACAGTGCTTCTTGTCCTTCTATCGTGGTTGTTGTTGCTGTTTTTTAGCACACACCCAGGCATGCCATGTATTTGCTGCTACATGATTACTTCAGTGTTTTCCCTGGAGTGTTTCTTCTTCCTTGACATACCATTTTTCCTACTTCCCTTTTTCCTGGAGGACCTGGGTTATCTGTTTTCATGCTTAATATTTTCTCTGTCCACGCATCTGTTTATTTTAGCTTGTTCCTTCCCACCTCTCTGCTGGCCTCTTTATAGATTCCTCTGTTCGATAGTTTAAACTCCATGACACTGCTTTGTTTATCCTCTCAGCTTCCACAGTACATTATTCCCCATCTGCTGTAGAAAGAACCCCAGCGTCCCACAAAGTTAACTAAGCCCCTCTTGTCTGAACAAGTTTTTCAGTCATGCATTCAAGTTTCTGATCTACCCCATCTTCCCTGGTTAGGAATGCAACAATAATATTTCTAAGCACGCTATGCTCAGTAGAACTCGTCTTTTGTTCTTTTTTCCTTTCAAATGCCTTAATGACTTAATGGTCTATTTCTTCAGAGGTAGGCAGTTTCAATATCAGTCAATCAGCAAGTATGTATTTAGTATTTGCTATGTGACCAGCAGTGTGCTAAGGACTGCAGGAGATTCAAAAAAACAGACACGGCATGGTCCAAGGCTCAGGGATGTTTGCAATCTCGATGGAGATGTAGTGCTAACATATATTTATTATACACTTGCTGCAATCCAGAAATTGTGCTGGAAACTAGGAATACAACGTGAATTTTAAAAAGAAAGACGTCTATCCTTATGGAGCTCATAGTCTAGCAAGGGAGAAAGACACATGTTAAAAATTATTTACAGTTCAATCAAATATGTACAAAATGCTCTGGGAAAACAGAGGAGTGAAAGGGATTAGTTCTGCCTCGGGTAATTGTGGAAAGCTTCACAGAGATGGTGATATTTAAAATGGAGTTTAATAAATTAGTGTTAATTAAGCAGAGAATTAATAATAAAAGCTAATATTTATTGAGTACTTATGAGGTTTCAAGCATCGCTACGTGCTTGCGAATTAGCTCATTTAATCCTCACAATAACCCTCTGTGCTATTATGGAGTAAGCAGTTGATAAACAGAGAGGTTAAATAACTTTCCTAAGGTCACACAGCTGGGAAGATATCAAAGCCAAGATTTGATTCCAAAGGGTAGCTCTAAAACTTGGGCCCTTAAGCACTGTCCTCTGCTGTCTCTCATAAAACATAGAAATAAGAAAGAAAAGGAAGGTGGCATTTCAAGCAAATCAGTATGTTTGCAAAGCACAGTATTCAAACATACTTGTAATAACATGCAGCCATGGGACCTTAAATCCAATACACAATCCCTGGATCAAGCAGATAGTGACATCAAAATGGTAAACTCATTGTTTTGTTAAATTGGAATTCATAGAAAGCACAGAACTGAGAAGCAATAATGAGGAAAATAAGTGGGTTTTATAAATCAGTATTAATAACAGAATATAAAAAAACAGTGGGGTCAACTGATTAAACTGCTATGAATTTCATCTGAACATCAAGCATGGTTATGCCCAGTGTTATCCAGGGACTAGAGAGTCCTTGAGAACCAGAAATCTTTGCTAGACAACGTACATCCTGATTCTCCTAGCCCCTTGAAAGTAAAAAAACAAAAACAAAAACAAACAAAAAAATGGCCTCAGAGGCCCTCCGTCCTACCCCTGGGAATAATCTGGGGCCCTGGGGACAGCCTGGCATCTGCATGATTTCCTTTGTATCAACAGCACATCTCCATTTCCAATGCATAATAGCATAGCATTTACCATGCATATGGCCCATATTATGAAGCTACCAATTCCATAAGGGAAACAGAAAGAAAAAGATTCTGAGGAAGAAGAGGGTATCAAAAGAAGTACTGGAAGGCTGATGGGAAAGAATGAGATAGAAGAAGAAAAAGAAACCTGGCCTCCTGCAACGAGTATAAAGATTTCCTTCTAAAAGATGAACAAGGACCTTCTGAAGAAGCTCTTGACATATTCTACAGGTTCACCTGTGCTAGAGAAAAGAAACCAGACAATGCCTCCTACAGGAGGCAGTTTCGTTTCCTCGCTGAGAGAACTGAAGTGACAGTGTGCACATTTGGCCCAGTTAAATGAGAAACGTGCTTTATTCCCAGGCAGCATATAACAGAGACTTGAGAGTCTGCCAAGACTTATAAGTCCCCCGAATGCTTTCCACTTCTGTTGATATATATGAGAATGAATTCTCATTCTCTTTATGAAGCCGGGAATGTATCTCTAACGTCTTTGAATTTCTGGGTAGGAAAATGAATGGTTTAGGGGCATTAGTGATGTTTTCATCTCTTCTTCCTGCTGCTTCTAGTAAGAGATGGACTGCATCTCATAAGACTGGCAAGACAGTGTTGGCAGGACACCAGTCAGCCTGATCGAGTGCTTTATTATTTCAATTGAATTGTGAAAGGAGAGAGAAGAGTACTCAGATAAAACTGCAAGACCATATTAGATACCATGGAGCATAAACAGGAGGGAACAGAAAGAAAAATAGTGGAGGCCTTGCCCAGCAATTTCCAAAAGATACCAGAGAAATGGGCTTGGAACAAGGTTAATATTCTCACTTGTCCCTGTACCAACAAATAGAAGATGAAAATTATCAAACCGAACTTTAAAAACTGAAGAGAATTTGGTAAAATAATCCCTTAAGTCTTATGGGGATTTGTAGAAATGTGATTCCTGACCAGATTTTGGCATGGAAAGGTGTATCTTGTTTGGAATAAATAGGTCCGATGGAAGGGCTAGCGGAGAAGCAGTATCTATCAAAAAATTATACACATGCATGGAAATCTACAAACCTGAGAGTGGAGTATGGAGGAAGCAGCTGCAGGAGAGTGAAATGAAAGAAAAACAAATGTTACCCTGGGACTGCATCAGAGACCTTGTAACCAGATGGTTAATAGGGACAGGCAAGACAGAGGAGCGATGAAAGCCTTTGCAAACTTTAGATGGAAATCCCACTCCACTAAAGGCAAAACATCGGAAAAATTATTGAATTGCCTTGTTGGAAATTTAATCTCACAAAAGAGAGAGAAGTAATGAGAGGACTTGCTGCTTTGGCTTATTTCTGGCTAAAAAAGCCTGTTTGAAGAAAATGGCAGCTAAAGGAATGTTGAAGGAAAGTAACCATTCCAGGTTAACTTAGAGTTTATTAGGCCAACGAAAGGAAGTCTGAGCTTAGAAATGCAAGTATCCCACCTTTAGTAAACCTAATTTCAGGAAGTTCAGAGAAAACAATAGATGTTATCTTATAGTCAGCAACTCTAACCTGAAGATGGATCAGGAAAAATGAGAAGCCGACAAGTACAAATTTGATTATATAATCACTAAGTTTCCTAAGAAGTAAGAAAAAGGTTATGCATTTAGATAACTCAGTGTTTGGTGCTCATATGAGAAAAGACAGATCCATTACCAGTGATGAAATAAAAGGGTGGCATCAAGATTTAAGGACAGGTCAGAAGTGCTAAAGCTTCAAATGATCTGAGTTTGGAGAAAATATTAGGAAAAACAGAAACATATTTTGTCTATTAATACTCACTACTTAGAGCAGGTGGTACACTGTTAAATTATAATTAGAGAGAACTGTTTCACTCCTATTATCTTTCTAGAATCCCATAAAGAATGTTATCAGAACTGAAAAGAGTAGAGAAAATATATTTGAGAGTTAAAAGCTAAGATACCTAAGGATATTGTAAAAACACACTTACCTTCATTAAATGAATTTAAATCCAAAGTGTCTTGCAAGACATTACCACTTTAAAGCCTGAGCTCATCCCAGATAGAAAAAATACAGTGATCAGGGCCACAGATAGGTACTGAACCAACTTTGCTCCCAGCCAATCCTTACTCATCTGACTCTCTCACTAATAATCTCCCTCTCACCCAACCCTCTCTCACTACTTTGGTTCCAAGAGTCTCACTTGCCTCTATTCCATCTCTTGATTTACTTGCTTCTCTCACCCTCGCTGGCCAGTCTAATACTTCATTTTCTGGATCATACTTTGTCTCTGCCCTCTGCTCTCAGCATATTCAAGCTGAGTCCTTAGTTATTAGAGTTCTACCAAATTTAAACTTAAGATGTCCTTTTCTTACTGTACAGTACCCCTGTCTGCCTTCTGCTCAGAGAGCATATGTAGAATATCCAGAATAAAGAGCCTGCTATATTTTTAAGTACTTTTGTAAGAGATCACTATACCACACTGCTGAAAAATAAATGTTGCTCCAGGTTCTTTACCAAAGAAAAAGGTGGATGTTGTAGGGGAAGTAGGGAAAAGATGGAAACAAATCAGAAAGATTGAGATATAACCCCAAAGGAATCCTACAAAGGTCATTCAGCTTTTGACTTGGGAGCATTACTAAAGGAAGAAGTTAAAAATCAGCATAAATTCAGTAAGAGCAAACCAAATTATCTCATTTTCTGTTTTGAAAGATGTATTAGGCAAGAAGTGAATATACCATAAAAAGATAGGACATTGGTAATGGTACAGATAAGGAAATAGTTACATGATTAAATAGCTACATCCAAATAATTTAAATATTGAATGTTTTTAGGTTAGAAGTCATAGTGACTGCCCACAGCATGCTCTCCTGGGTCCTGGTTTTTGAAGGACACTTACTTGCAGAAATTGTACAAAGTGCAGACAGTCCTGACCTACAATGGTTTATCTTATGATTTTTTTTTTACTTTACAATGGTTCATCTTATGAACTCACAATGGTTCATCTTATGATTTTTCTTTTTACTTTACAATAGTGTGACTTACAATGGTTCATCTTATGACTTTTTTTTTTACTTTAAGATAGGGCGAGAGCCACAGGCATGCAGTAGAAGTGATATGATACATGCTAATCAAATGTGAAGACTTGAAGCTAGAAAGAACAGCTAACATGCTAGATAATCACAGTTTGAAAATACTTCCATCAGCTATTAAAAATAGGCCAAAACTAATAAATTAATATTAGTCATAATAAATTCAGAATGAAACATCAGGGATGGAATCAGGGCTGTCTAGTTCCTCACTCTTTGGCCTTAAACTTTATATCAAACAGAAACATTGACTGGTCTATTAAAAAAAAAAAAAAAAAAAAAAACTTGGCCAGGCACTGTGGCTCACGCCTGTAATGCCAGCACTTTGGAAGGCCAAGGTGGGTGGACACAAGGTCAAGAGTTTGAGACCTGCCTGGCCAATATGGTGAAACCCGGCTCTACTAAAAATACAAAAATTAGCCAGGCATGGTGGCGGGCTCCTGTAGCCCCAGCTGGTTGGGAGGCTGAGGGAGGAGAATCGCTTGAACCCAGGAGGCAGAGCTTGCAGTGAGCTGAGATCGCACCACTGCACTCCAGCCTGGGCAACAGAGTGAGACTCTGTCTCAAACAAAACAAAACAAAACAACAACAACTTTTAATTATCTCGAACAAGTAATAAATTGATAATAATGGGATCTTGGAATTCTGTAGTACTTTGCAACATCAATTCCTTGAACACCTACATTAAAATTAAACGTTATCATCTATAATTTAAAAGATTTAACATTGCTTCCTCCACATACATATCTACATATAAACATTCCACTAACCAGGGATGGCTACACCATACTGCTGAACCTTTGTACATCCAAATGGGTGTAATAATGAATTGAAATAATGAATATGGGTTCCCTGATCTCCACAGATGTGTGTACAAGAGGGACTGGAGACTAGCCGTATGTGACTTACTGATTTTATGCATCTTTCAGCCAACTCCACATTCCAGGACATCTACTTAAGGGTATTCATAAGCTGGTAGTACTACCTGGAGGCTTTGGGATTAAAACAAATGTCCACATTCTTAGCCACATGGAATATTTTTTTTTGCTACTCTTTCCCAGAATGATTTAAAATAGTTGTCATTCTTTTATCCTCTTCCAGATGAAGAAATAAATACAATTTTCTTAAAAAATTGTAATTAATAAGGGACGAATTGTTAACACCATGTGCTAATAACTTCTAGAGGCTCCACATTGGTTTCACATTAAACAATGATATTTTAATAAATGACAAAAGCAAATCTCCAGTATAGAGGAAAAGGCATATTTAATGTACACAGAATGTGGACTTGCTCCACATAAAATTTCTAAGGCATATACAACGTTTCTTTTGAATAAGGCTTATACACTTGTTGACTGCCTAGAGAGTTTCCTGTGTTATCATCATTTGAATATTTATTGATGATTTTAGTCATCATGATCTGATTCAGTGAAACAACTCTTTGGGTTGATTTATTTACTAGGTTTAATTATTTTCTATCACTTATAAATGGCCTTTTACAGCCAGATAGTGACCTCTTGAATTTATTCTTTTAAAATAGTACTGGGAAATATTACACATATCCAGATACTTTGACTATGATTATCTTGTATTTAAAATACTCGTATCAATAAAAATGTTCAGTAAAATAGCTATTACTTCATCCCACTATGTGCCTACTACCATATTATATGTTTAGTGTATAGATATATAAAATTTATATTTATTTTAACAAATATTTGAGTACCCATGTGTTTCAATGATCTCCAGAAACAGGATACACCACATGAGATACACAGATGAATTAAAGCTTACTAAGAGACAACAACATAGGAAGCTAAATGTAGAAAATATCCATAACATGAATTAGAATGTGCTAAATAGAGACTAACAAATGAGTCAGTATAGCAGAGTGCTGATGATCGTGGTATTTAAAGTCAGGCAACACTGGTTCTCAATCCCTGCTTCATCATTTACTTAGTTGTATACTTTAAATCTCAGTCACATCATCAACTATTAAATGCATGAGGTTTAAGTGAGAAAATGTGTAAAACATATGGCACTGGCCTGAAACATATTAAGGACTCAAAAGGTATCTGTTGTCATTAGTTCAACATAATAGATATAATACCATAGGCCATCAAAAAAAATTTTTAAGAAAGAGGATATGAAGGAGAGAGGGCAAGGAAGGGAGGAAAAGGGGAAAAGGTGAGAAAGAAGAGAGAGAAAGAGGAAGAAAGAGAGATCACATCCTCACATTTGGTTAGGAAAGAAGAAGAAAGAATTAAGGAAATCTTCATGAAGTAGTGGCATTCGAGATGTCTTTGAAGGATGCTTGAGATTTTGCAAAGTGGAGTTAGGAATGAAAGGTATTTTAGACAGAGGATTTAACCTAATGTTAGACCTCAGATGGGTCAGTTGAAAAGTGTGTCCTCCAGTGTAGCTGAAGTGCATGGTGTTTGAAACTGAGAAATAAGATTAAAAAAAGACATGTTTGCAGAAAGCCTTAAATGCCAGCATGGTAAGCCTGTGCCTAATTCAACAGATTTTTGAATAAGGTAGTGAGAAATTTAGTCTGTGTCTTACATCCTAGATTAAGATGGCAGCATTGCACAGGGTAGAGTGGGAAAGGAAGAATGTGAGGATGAAACTTATCAAGTAGTCTCTTACAATTGCATTAAAAATAATGAGAAATTCATTAATAACGTTTAAAGATGGCAGTAAACATGGAAAGGATTCAAAAGATATTGCACATCCGGAACCCAGACTTGGCAACAGATAGGAGATATTGGAGCAAGTTATGTAGTGAAATATAACTATGAAATTCCAAGACTCCATGATTGGAAAAATCCTAATGCTATTCACAAAACTAAAGAAATACAAAAGAAGACCCAGTTCGTGTTGTTGATGATAAGTTCAGTGAGTAGCGAATTTGAAGTACCAATCTCTAATGACTGTGCTCATTATGCAGCTGATAAATGTAGATCTTGAGTTTATGGGAGCATTTCAAAATGGAAATATTGATTTGGATGTCAAGTGCCCACCTACAAACAGACTGCAGTGTAGTTGAAATTATAACTTCAACGCATTATAAAGAAAATAGGGAAGATAATATTGGAAGTTTTCTAGCATCTTATCACTTGAGAGATACACAAAGGAACTGTATAAAAATGTAAACTTTGTATCAGTTTGAAATTCATGACATTGAGTATATTATAATTTAGAGGTCAAATAGAAAAAAAAAAGTAGAGTAAGCAAGATTATAAAAAGAGCAGAAAATGCAATACCAAAGAGAATATGGAAAGATGCTTTTAAGTAAGAGTCAAACCTCCTTGAACATGGACCTTGAATTCAAACAAGATTCTCATGTTAATAGTTAAAAACAAAAGCAAAAATCTTGACAGCATGCTAATTTGACATTGCTACATTCTTTTGTTTTGTTTTATGAAGCAAAATGTTTCTTATTGTTGATGAAACATAGTCTGTGCTTCACATATTAAGCACACTCCCAATTAGTATGAAGAACAAAGCAATGTGTAATCACATGAAAGATCTTCAATGGTGAATGAAGAAAATTCTAGTTCTTTAAAAGTAAAAGAGCATCTGACTTAATTATTGGATCAACCTAATCAATTAACATAAATTAGAATTTTTAAATAATGTTACATACTCCTCAAGACATGACAGGTGAGTATTCTATCACAGCACTTTTTAAATTAAAATCTAAAATCCTCATACAGTGAAATAAATGCATAACATTCACACTCGTATTCTCTTCATTATGAGCAATCTAAACTTTTCTAGCATAGTGTATTACCCTTTGTCACTTTGCATTACTTTTGGTCCTTCAAGGTCCAAAAATGAGAAAAAGTAAGCCATAACAACTCAAACAGGTGTCATTTATTCTTTCTGTCCACAGAAATGCTGTTTTCCATTATCCAGTCAAAAACCTATTGAATGCAGTTAATTAGGTCTCATATTTCTAAGCTAGGCATGCATATTGCCCATCTTTCAGAAGACAAACATCTAAGCTAAAAAAAAAAAAAAAAAAAAAAAGCTTATCTGTGAGAATTATGCTATCCAAAGTCTCCCAAGTTAATATAATGCAACATTGTATAAAAACAGGAAAATGCTGAGTGATATTAATTATTACATGAAAATGTTTCAAAATGAGCTTTCTAAGTAATTCAGTGGCTATTTTTAGGATGTAATAGGAAAAGCACTGCAGTACCTTGGAACATTTGGTGAACTGAGCAACGTAGAGCAAGTTGTGGCTATGATCGATGAAGAAATGTGTATCAACTGTGGTAAATGCTACATGACCTGTAATGATTCCGGCTACCAGGTAAGAATCCTGCTGGAATTAGAATGCTATGAGACATGTTTCTTCTGGTTTTTGTAGCAGAAAGCATTTTCTGTTGCTAAGTGTGAAATTTAAACCGGTGATGCCAAATATTGCTCTTCTGCAACAGTACATCTTTCTGTCCTGTCACCCTTGTAATATGGTCTTTTTTTAAAAGGAAACTTGTAACTTTTACTAACTATGCCAGCATTTAATGCACATAATTATTTTTATACCATTTCATCACCCACAACATTAGAGAGAAAAATCCAACCGAAAAGAGAAATGCACACAAAATTAGGAATACTAGGAAAGCATTATGTTTTAATACAGAGGAAAGGGAAAAGAACTACCATTTATGGCCATTACTCTGAAAGGCTATGATTCCTTCTGCCAAAAGAGAGTTCTCTTCCATTCAGTATTGATTAGGCTTTTACTACAGTCAGAAAGAAGCACTTTCCCACCAATGAGTTGTATAGGTTGGTCCCAGGAATTCCTCTGAAGCTGGAAAAGCCTAAGAGATGTATTCTTCCCTCATGAAGTGAGTCATAGCTACTTTCCAGCTCCTCAGTCCTCAGCAGAGCGTCTACCATGCAGGAAAAAAAAAAAAAGAAAGAAAGAAAGAAAAGAAAAAGAAAAAGAAAGAAAAATTGGGGATTTGACTCCTTCTAGTGGGCTATTCTGTTGAAAACACATTCTGTGAATTTCTCTTTGGCTTATAATTTGCTTCTTCATTTACTTCCTATATATTTATAACCTGCTATTTTTTAAAGAGTTTGGCACAACTATGACTTTTAACTGGTTGAATTTTAGAAATGAATGAAAAATGATCATAACAATACTTTTAAACATAAGTTTCTTCTCAAAAGCCTGATTTATTGTGAAAGTGAAAGAATTTCTTAAGATATGGAGTTTGGAGAAAGCAAATTTTAAAGTTTTGGAAAACGACTAAACTATTAAAAATTGCTAAAAACTGTACAATATTATTTTCATTATATTTTTCAAGCTATAAGTAAAAAAAGATCTTTTTAAGAAATGACCAATGGAATGTTCTAAATTCATAATAAAATATCCCCATTTTTAAAAAGAGAAGTTTATGTACCTTATTCAACCTAGGGGCAGATCCCATACTGCTCATGGTGGGATTTTGCATATTCTTACGACAGACATATTTTAATTTAAAAAAAACTATTAATTTTTCTTCCTAGTTTCACAGTTCTACACCAAATTTTTACTCATCACTTTTTTTCTAGCTAAAAGCTGTCTTAACAGTTATTTTTATAAAGTGCTAGCTATATCACGTTTACTTTCATGTCATCTTTCCAATTAACCAATCAGAGATCAATCAGGAAGTCCTGTAAGTATCAGAGCATCAGCTCTCTAATATCTTAAATCTTAGAACTTATGGCTCCCACCGTGGAATTCTAGACTTGGAACAACTTTAGAAAAATCTTCTTAGTAATGAGAAAGAAAATTACAGGTATGCATTTTAAAAGACTTAGAAAGTTCTTTGATTCTTTTGTCTCAGAAGATAAAAATAGAAAACCAAAATTTTTAATTGAACATAAAGTTTTATATCTTTGCAGATTTTCAAAGTGTATTTCTAAGCATTAGTCTTAAATTTTATCAGTTACTGCATTGAGTTTCCATTTATATAAAAGGGTACATAAGGAAGATAAATTGTTTTTACTCATCCAAACAGCACCTTAAAATGTTGTTTTACAAAACATAGCACCAATTTGTGTGGACAAATATTCTCATGACTTGCTATAGCTATAGTTCTTGTTCAAATATATGTTTATTTCCTTAAAGATCAGACTTTTAAAAAATATTAAGCAACTATCATGATTTACTCTGAAAATATTATTTTCATTTATATGTGCATAAAAGAGGAAAAAATATAGTTGCATGTGGCTTCATTTGGAGGAGGGAATTTTTTAAACAACTATATATATATACACACACATATATAATTGAATAATAACATTGGTATGAGACAGGAAAAAAATCAAAATAATGCAATTCCTTGAAAATGTAAGATTTGTAGACCTGACCTCAAGGGGTACTGTCGGGGTGGAGAGACACTTAATGTCCCTTATAATTTCCTCAGCCCCGACTTAGTCACTTCAAAGTAGTACACAGTCTGAGTAAAAGTCTTGTATTTTTTTTTGCAAGTGAGACTGCCAGGCAAGTTTCTTAAATCCCCTCTGACACCATGATCCACCCCTACATAGCTGCCCTGAAATCCCTCCTAGATAGAAATCCTGTAACTTCCGCTGAGGTCTTACATGTCATTTTTCATTATTGAAATGTTTCTCTTTAATGGGAAAATAATCATCATATCTTTTTTTAAAAAAAAAAACTCAATCCTGAATTTCACACTAGGTATTTTTAATTGCTTATTCTACATTGCTTCATGGAAAGAAAAAGAGAGGAAGGGAGGGAGGAAGGGAGGGAGGGAATAGAGGAAGACGGGGGAAGGAAAATTGTAAAATTTCTCAAAATCCTAAGCCATTTCAGAGCTGGAGGCCTGGCTGTGGTAATCTGGGCTCAGTAGTGTCAGGGCCAAGACTGGACACCAGTTTTCCTGGCTCTCCATTCAGTGTTTTTTCCCCTTCATAGTGGACAATGACTAGAATCAGCTTGGAAATCTTCAAAACTCAAACCTGACTGTTAAGCTAATTTTTTTCTTCTGCTTTCTTCTAAAAACTACATGCATTATTTGAAATCCAAACAAATGTATTCATTGCCTCAGAATCTGACAGTAACACTTTTCCACTATCAAGAACAAAGAGTGTGGAGAGGAAAAGGAGGACGAGTAAAAGTCCCCCAAAATCCACAGGTAGAAGACACCCCATCCTGGTAGAACTGGAAAGACCCGAACTCTGCTCAGAACAAAGAAAACTAGAGAGTGTCTATGTTATGACATATTTTCCTCACACAATGAAGAAAAATACCCCTAAGGAATTTTAAACATTGTGTTTTTAATTTAAAAGGATTTCTTTTCTTGCTCTTTTTTTCCTCCTCTGTCAGCTCAACTGTTGCTATAGTTGCACCATAGAGCTGGACGTAGTTGTCTCATAGTGCGGCTCTTCTGCAGCAGAGAAAAATGTTGAGCTAAAATGGGGACATTCTTGACCTTTGTGGTCAGTGCCATCAATACCCTCTATTTCTGTTTGCAGGCTATACAGTTTGATCCAGAAACCCACCTGCCCACCATAACCGACACTTGTACAGGCTGTACTCTGTGTCTCAGTGTCTGCCCTATTGTCAACTGCATCAAAATGGTTTCCAGGACAACACCTTATGAACCAAAGAGAGGCGTACCCTTATCTGTGAATCCAGTGTGTTAAGGTGATTTGTGTAACAGTTGCTGTGAACTTTCATGTCACCTACATATGCTGATCTTTTAAAATCATGATCCTTGTGTTCAGCTCTTTCCAAATTAAAACAAATATATATTTTCTAAATAAAAATATGTAATTTCAGAATACATTTGTAAGTGTAAAAAATGTCTCATGTCAATGACCATTCAGTTAATGGTCATAAAATAGAATAATTCTTTTCTGAGGACAGTAGTTAAATAACTGTGTGGCAGTTAATTGGATGTTCACCGCCAGTTGTCTTATGTGAAAAATTAACTTTTTTGTGGCAATTAGTGTGACAATTTCCAAATTGCCCTATGCTGTGCTCCATATTTGATTTATAATTGTAAGTGAAATTAAGCATTCTGAAACGAAGTACTCTTTAACATACAAGAAAATGTATCCAAGGAAACATTTTGTCATTAAAAATTACCTTTAATTTTAATGCTGTTTCTAAGAAAATGTAATTAGCTGCATAAAGTACAAATGAAGAAAGTCAAAAAATTATTTGCTATGACAGGAAAAGAAAGCCTAAAATTGACTTTGTAGAACTTTATTAAGTAAAATCCCCTTCGCTGAAATTGCTACTTTTTGGTGTTGGATAGAGGATAGTGAGAATATTTACTAACTAAATACCATTCACTACTCATGCGTGAGATGGGTGTCCAAACTCATCCCCTTTTAATGGCATTTCTCTTTAAAATATGTTCCTAACAAAATGAGATGATAGGATAGAGCCTGGTTACCACTCTTTTGCTGTGCACATACCTGCTCTGACTGGTTTTAATAGTCACCTTCATGATTATAGCAACTAATGTTTGAACAAAGCCCAAAGTATGCAATGCTTCATTATTCAAGAATGAAAAATATAATGTTGATAATATATATTAAACGTGCCAAATCAGTTTGACTACTCTCTGTTTTAGTGTTTATTTTTAAAAGAAATATATTTTTTGTTATTATTAGATAATATTTTTGTATTTCTCTATTTTCATAATCAGTAAATAGTGTCATATAAATTCATTTATCTCCTCTTCATGGCATCTTCAATATGAATCTATAAGTAGTAAATCAGAAAGTAGCAATCTATGGCTTATTTCTATAACAAATTCAAGAGCTAGAAAAATAAAATGTTTGATTATGCACTTTTAGAAATGCATATTTGCCACAAAACCTGTATGACTGAATAATATCAAATAAAATATCATAAATCATTTTAAATATGGCCTTTTGCTGCCTCATTTGCAAATATAATTTCATATAAACCATTTAGATTTTGAAATAGAGCAGTTTTTGGTTAGTCCTATAGAGCATTCCATCCAGATATAAAACTCATGTTAGTTTAAGTAAAATGAGGGTGATGATAGTGCAGTTACTCAAATGTTTCACTTCCTGTCCTTCTTACCCATCTTTACCTACTGAATTAGATTCTATTCTGCCAAAAGGCATCTTTTACTGGGAACAGGCCAGGATTCTTGCAATGGCCCATGGGCAGGGACAAATGGAAAGTGGCAGCCTGCCTGCCTGCCTGAAAGTGCCAGTCTCACTGTAGGAAGTACACATCTCACTTAATATTACTGCTTAGATAGTTATGTGATGTTATTGACTCATATAAATTGACTCTTTGCATTCTTGTCATGGTGAGGGATTTTAACTTTTGGAGTTGGTAACACTTAGAAAACAGTTCCAGTAATCTAGAAAAGAGATTTACCAGGGCTACATGGATGCCATCATAATGTCTTGCCCCCTACCTGAATCTGATGAGAGTTTTTCACTCTGGGAGTTCTGGGAGTTTAGTAGCCTTCTGGGAATATTATAAAAAATATCCCATGTATGTACACACATGAGTCCTCTTCAAGATACTGAATGCCAAATGCCAGGCAGAAATTTCCTTGATCGAGATTAAAGAAATAACCATGACCTTTGCATTTTTTTCTGAGAAAGAGAGGGCAAAATACTTTAGCTGTTTCTGTTAACTACTTTGGGGAACTACAAGTGACCAGGGTTAGGCCATGGCAATCCATGATTTTATACTAGTTTCTTCCTTACACACATTTCTTTCTGTTGTATTCACTTTCTACTTCATACCAAGAAGTCTTTCTTATCCATGTTGAGTGTAGAAAACATAACTCAATTTTACATATGTTATTTACAGAGAGACTCAGAATAAGGAAGAATGAAAACCACATTATCCCCATCTAGCAAGACACCAGGAGCCATTGACCCTAACACACACATTCTCATGGCGCCTTACCTCCAGACATGATTGGGGACATAAGACCAGACCAGAGAGTGTGGTTAGTGAGCACTTCCTAATGAATGTCTGAGAAGCTGTACTAAATGTTCTACATATATAATAGTTAATTTTATGTGTCAGCTTGGCTGGGCTGCAGTACCCAGACACTTAGTCAAGCATTATTCTCCATTTTCTATGAGGGTGTGTGTTTTGGGGTTAGACTTACATTAAAATTAGTGGACTCTGAGTAAAGCAAATTGCCCTCCCTAATGTGGGTGGGCCTCATCCAACCAGTTGAAGGCCTGACTAGAACAAAGGCTGACCTCCCTCGAGCAGGAAGGAATTCTCCAGCAGACTGCCTTCAGCCTTCATCTACATCATTGGCTCTTTCTGGTTGTATATCAGACTGCCTTTGGACTTGAACTATAGTTCTTTTCTGAGAGGCCAGCTTGCAGGCCTCCCCTGTCAAAGTTGGGACTCATCAAGCTTCTACAGTTATGTATGTTCATTCCTTAAAATAATAAATGAATTTTTTAACTAAATAAATGAAGTGTATCAGTTATGTTTCTCTGGACAATCGTGACTAAGACAACATATACTATTACATTTGGATGTTACAAGGATCACAGGTAAATGCTATATTTTTTTCCATTTAAAAATGAAGACATAGGTGCTTAAAGAGTCTAACTAACTTGTTCCAGGTCATATAACTGTTTAGATATGTTTGTAGGTGCCCTTGGTTATGTCTAATATGCTACATGCCTTCATCCTTTTGTTCAACCAACCATTTATTCATTCAACAAATATTTATGAAGCAGCTATTATACAATGAACCAAGCACTGGACTAAGGGCTGAGGGTATGAACTCGAATGATGAATGCTCCTTGTCTTTATCTGTTAGGACTGCTATAACAAATTACCATAAATTATGTAGCTTATAAACAGCAAAAAAAAACAAACAAACAACAACAACAAAAAACATTTCTCACAGTTCCAGAGGCTGGGAATTCCAAGATCAAGGGACAGTAGATTCGAGGTCTGGCGAGGGCCTGTTTTATGGTACAGAGATTGCACCTTATGGCTGTGTCCTCACATGGTGGAGTGGTGAACAGGCTCCCTTGTGCCTATTTATGAGGGCCCTAATCTCATTAAGGAGGGTTCCACCTTCATGATTTAATCACCTCTCAAAAGCTCCACCTCTTAATACTATCACCTTGGATATGGAAATTTCAACATATGAATTTTGAGGAGACATAGACATTCAGACCACGGTACTCCCTAACTTCAAGGTGCTTACAATGTACAGGGGAAATAGTAGGTAACATGTGGTGAATGCTAAGAAAGCAATCTTGAGAGCAGGGACATCAAAGGCATACTCTCTTAACAATTAAGCCAAGTGTTTTTTTTTTAAAACTTTGGCTCTTTTATTTAGAAGCTTTTTCATGTATTCAACAACTTGATTAAAATGTATCTCTTTAATTTGGGATACATTGATTTTTCATAAAATATAATATTTTTAACGTGATTATCAATATTGCACGGTGATTAAAAGTTTGGGCTTTGGAATAAACAGAACTGGATAGAATATGACAGCTGGCACTCATTATCTGTATCATCTTGGACAGATTATTTAATCTTTCTGAATTTGAGCTCGTAAAGGAATTTCCTAAATAGGTAACAAGAGAAGATACCTCAAGCAGTGAAAACAAGAGAGAGCACAGAGGTTTGAAAAGTCTGGAATGTTTGGAAAACCACAAAAGCTTGAATTAGCTAGGACAAAAGGAACATGTGGTTGGAAGTAAGGCAGAGACAGAGAGACAGGTTTTGATCACACTAGAATCCCTCAAGGAATCAGAATCCGCACTTTGTTCACTCATTCAAAAATATTAAGTATCTTCTTTATGCCAAGCACTTCCTAGCTGATACTGATTCAGCTATGAACAAGACAAACATGGCTCCTGCCTTACTGGGTGTGGATCTTAGTGGATGATACAAAAATCAAGCAAATAAATTAACTGCAAACTATGATAAGTGCTCTGGCAGTAACAACAAGGCGTAAGATGGAGCTGAGGAAGGTACTTATTCCTCCTAGTGTGGGCAGGTAAGTCCTGATGGATGGGAAGAAACCAATCGCATGAAGAATAGAGAGTGTGTTCCAGAGGTGAAACAGCAATTGCAAAGGTCAAGAGATTGGAGAGCCTGAGCTACTTAAATGACTACAAAGGTAAGCTGAGGTAGGATAGTAAAAGACAACAGCTGAAATCTATAGGAACCGTGAACCAGAAGCAATCTGCAAGATGCCCCTTGGGATGTCTTCCCCCTCTCCCACTCTGGCTGGTGTTATCACTTTTTCTGTACAGTTGATGCCAACATCTATACCTGTAAGTTGGACTTCTGAGTACCTGAGCACTTGCTGTATTTAAATATTTTTAACTTAATTCCAATATCAAAATAGTTATTTCCCTACTTTTTCTGTTCCATACCCACATCCAGTCAGTTACCATGTCTAACAATTTTACCTCTAAAACGTCTCCTAGGGCTTTCTCCAGTTTTCCATCTTACACACTGCCATGATTCATTCTTCCATGATGTATTATCCAGCTCTTGTAGGAATATCTCACTTCCACTCATGCAAGCACTCTCCTAGATCGCTTGCCAACCTGCATATCCTATCATATTTCTCCATTGTTATAAAACCCTCAAGATTTCTCCATGTTTTAACAAATTAAAATGGAATTCACGACCCTCCTAGGAAGGCCTCCCACTACTATTCCAACTGTATGTGACCTTCCTTACCCCCAAAGTTTGAGGATTAGTATGTATTTGAAGTTTGATACCCTGCTGCCACTTAATTGCTTGTCACCTCAGACATCCAAACCTCAACTTCCTAATCTCTAAAGTTGGTATTAAAATAGTTTGTACCACCCAAGGTTAAGGTTAATGTGAGGATAAAATGAAATAGTGACTCTCAATGAATAAGTTTTCAATTACTGTTTTTCTTATTTAAAAACATCCTATCGTGAAACACTAAAAAACAAATGTTTTGAATATATTTCATATTTTGTCTCATGTATTTTTAAGATTAAAATGTTCATTAAGATTTGTAAATCTTAACCATTCCCTCATTAATAATGAGGTAAATACAATGTTTAATATGTATTCAGTTAAAAATGTTTATATCAGAACTCATCTAATCAAATTATAACAAATAGATAATTTCAGTAATAAGAAAACAGTAACTAAGATGTTACATTGTCCTATGACACCATCACGTTTATCTTATATTATAAAATACTTATGGTAGAGCTTTGTCAATACATTGAAATGGCTTAAAATTTTATGCTGACTTTGTATAATGTCAAGAAATAAATTACTTGTAGATACTTGGGAATTTTTATATAAATCTTATGTTTTTAATGCTGAAAAAAAAGCTAGCTTTGTTTTAAAACTTCATTGACCAAAAAAAAAAAAAAAAAAAATGCCGAAATTGAACTGTAATGAAACATCTCATTTAACTGCACAGAAATGTAGTTAGGTAGAGGTTATTAGCTCCAATTCACAGATGAAAAAACAAGGCTTAGGAGTTTCTGTGATTTTCCCAAGACCATACATTGCCAAGGGCAGACTTTATATTTAAACCTGTTACTCCAGTCACTCACTATACAGTCCACAGTGCCTGATCTCCATCTTCACTGGAGTCTCTTAAAACTTCCTACTAATATGAAAATAGTTATTCACCTTACACACAGGATAGTAGAATCTATATCTGCCACTTGCTGAACTTGGATACATTAACTAGACTGCTCAGCCTCAATTTCCTCATCTATAAAATGGAGAAGATAATAGTCATACACTTAATAAGTTAGATATAATTACTGTTGTTCATGAGTGTAGAAATTTCAAATACAGTTTTAAAAGATATAAGGCCACTAACTAAAATCTACATTTGCTAGACTCAAAGTCAGATGGTCATAGTAGTAACTGATAGTATGACTTCCTAGACTAATATTTGTCATGGCAATCTGGAAAAAAATGTACTCCATGCAATGGAAAGATCAAGATTTTTTTTTAAGAGTAAGTTAACCGACCGGGTACGGTGGCTCACGCCTGCAATCCCAGTACTTTGGGAGGCCGAGGCGGGTGAATCACGCGGTCTGGTGTTCTAGACCAGCCTGGCCAACATAGTGAAACCCTGCCTCTACTACAAATACAAAAATTAGCTGGGCGTGGTGGCACATGCCTGTAATCCCAGCTACCTGGGAGGCTGAGGCAGGAGAATTGCTTCAACCTAGGAGACAGAGGTTGCAGTGAGCCGAGATTGTGCCACTGCACTCCAGCTAGAGCAACAGTGTGAGACTCTGTCACAAAAAAAAAAAAAGAGTAAGTTAACCAATTCTGTCAAAAATAAAAAATCTTAGTAATAAAATATAACATATATAATTGAAAAGGTGAATATGATTAAAATGAACATATTTATTTATATATTAGTATATAAATATGAAAATATATAAATATTAAATGATTTCATTTTACCTCCCTAATTCTATAAGCTGGTTATTTCTATATTTTTTAAAAAGGAAATTAAAAGACAAAGCAAATAAATGACTTACATGAATTGACATATTTAATCGGAACTGTATTTGGAAATGAAGTTAAGTTGACTTGATATTCAGGCAATGCCCTTTGTCAGATAATTTTTCTGAGCATTAGATATTTTGCTGTAATATGGATATTTGAAGATACATTTTTCCCTTTTGCATGGTCTTAGGTTACCCGCAAATGGGCTGGCAAAATCATGTAATAATATTGTCTGAAAGGTACTGCCCTTAGGAATGAGTATGTTACCTGGCAGGATCTGGTCTGCTTCTATCACATGAAGTTAATCCAATTAACAGGAAAGCCATTAAACACACTAGTATCTACCCAGAGCTGTAACATTTTCCATTTACTCACATATGCACACAATTCAGCAAACTGCCTGCCGGGTGCAAATTTGGACCAGACCCTTAATGGTTCTGGGAAGTTCCTGTAGTCTATAGTGCTCTCCTTTGTTAATTAATATGGTAGCATTAATTAATATGGCACATCTTTTATTAATTAATATGGATTTTCTGCTTAAATTTTTAAAATTACAGATGACATCTTTAAATTGGATAGTGCTATTTGCATTGGAAACAAGCATGGCTGACTGTCTTGTTGAGTGTGTTAACTTTTCATTAGCTGATCTAGAGCATTTATAAACTTTGATACTGTCTTGCATTTACTATTCTTCTAGTATGCACTATAAACTTCTACATTATAAAAGAATCCAAGTTATTTTGTCACTGGCAAATAGTCTATAGTAGTGAGTCATATTGATTTATGAATCTGTGCAGTTACTTGTTTACAGAATTTATATCGTGCTTTTTCATATGCTGTATTCTGCAAGCACTAAGAGCCTTCTGTCTGTTTCTGTCTTTCTGTGGCCCTGCCTTCCTTATTCCACTACCATTGATGCATTCAAGTTTATACGCTGCTGGCAGTTTTCAAAGATTTGCGTTAATCAACATATGGGTCAAGATCTCCTCTCTCACCAGTAATTTTCCTTTATGTGTTTCTACTGAAAACGAGATCTACCTGCCTATTAATAGTGTTGGCTTATTCATCTTTCCTGCCTTCTATGGTATCCATCTCTATGAAACCTAGGTATTTGGTCAATAATAAAGCACCAAATATATTAATATATATGCATATACACATCCATGAGTGTGCATACATACATGTATGTTAAAATTTAAGATGAATGAAAAGGTTAAGTCTGCATATTTTTTCTTGGAAGCATAAGAACCTGAGTGGAAGATAAGAGCCTTTCAATTTGATTTATGTCTTCAGGCAAGAAACTCAAAGATGCTTATTTCCTCAATTTTAGAAGAGCAGCTTTTGAGTAAAATAGGTAGAAAGGGGTTAGGGATTTGGGATAGGACTGTAGAAAACAAATCATGAATATATTTACACTCCATTTCAGTTTTGCAACATTTGGGAGACCACATCTTGCTCTTCTTTCTTATTGACTAGGATGTTTCAATGAGACTTCAACCAGCATATGTGGCTGGGGTGGGGGGAAACAGTAACACCTCATTTTCTCTTTCTCTTTTGAGACTACGAGCATGAGTCATTTTTATCACACTACAAAGTCTTGCCAACAATTATGGCCAATAACATTGCTTTCCATCACAATATAAACATGAGCTAACCCTTAAAACTTTGAAAGTTTCTTAAAGACAAGAACGTGATGTCTTTATGCTCTCCTCTGCTGAACATGGAAGTATAGGAATCCAAGGATCTAGAAAACCAAGAACATCATAGATAAAAACATACATATTAAAGATAAAGGGAAAAATATTAGACATTCCCAAATCTTTCTTTCATCCTGACTTCTCTAAAACCCAAACCTATATGTATATATTTGAATACAAATGTATATTTTATTCAAATACAATGTATATTAATATACAAACCCTAAACTCAATATGTCTAAAGTTTACTCTATCTCTTCCTAAGTTCATATCTTCTCTGCCTTCTACATGTATAACCGCTTCAGCCTTCTCACATTTGCTTAGGATTGATCATTAAATTTGCAATGAACTCTTTCTTCTCTTTCCCCCCTACCTCTTCCTTTTCTTTCCTGCCCCATATCAGTAAGGATGTTTGATTTCAAGTGACAGAAAACCAACTCAAACTGGTTTAGGAAAAGAAAAAAGAATTTTATTCCCTCACATAACTTAAAAGCCCAGGAATAGAGTTCACTGAAGTTTTTACTGAATTCAGAATTTCAAACAGTGGCATCATCAGAACTGTTTCCCTTCATCTCTCTGTTCTTCTTTATGTGGCTTTATTTTCAGGCCACATGTAACCCCTGTAGCTGAAAGTTCATATTATCTTTATTGTTCTGCATGGTAGACAGAATAATGCTCCCCGCCCCACTGCCCCCAAAGTTACCTATATCCTAATCCCTGAAACCTGTGAATATATTAAATACCATGGCAAGGGGGAATTTGCATGGTGAAATCCTAACCAACAAGGTGATGGTATTAGGAAGTGGGGCCTTTTAAGGGATGCTTAGGTCATAAGAGCAGAGCCCTCGTGAATGGGATTAGTGCCCTTATAAAAGAGGGCCTAGGGAGCTTACTCGCCCCTTACAAGGTGTGAGAACACGGCAAGAAGTTGCTATCTACGAACCAGGAAATAGGCCCTCACCAGACACAGAATCTACAGATAACTTGACCTTGGACCTCTCAGCCTCCAGAACTGTGAGAAATACCTTTCTGTTGTTTATAAGCCATCCAGTCTATGCTGCTTTGTTATAGTAGCTTGAATGGACCAAGACACCTTCCTTAAAGAGGATGTTCGTGATCATGAACAGACCTACATGGACCTTGTCATATAGTTAAAATTTTAAGATGACTTGTTTGGTACAGCAACAGTAAAAAACAAACAAACCATATTTTGCATATGACTATCAGGTCAACTATTTTTACATTGGTGTTTACAAATCAACACTCTTCATCACCATGCTTTAAATAACAGAGATAGTTCTACACTCAACAAATAGCAATTATTAAGGACTTTCAGGTGGCAAGGCTGCCCAAATTATCATGAAATTATTGGGCTGTATGTATAAACATTTAGCTTTTGGATCAATTTTATCAGCTGGAAAACTGTAGATTCTTTTGGTTGCACAGAAAAAAGACTCACTAATATTATCTCATATCACAGGGTATGGTGCAGGGTATGGCAGCACAAAGTCTAATTAGGATGCTGTTACATCTGCTCAAGCAAGAAATTTTGAGTGCCTGGACTAATAAGGCAGCAGTAATAGGGTTAGGGAGGAGGGAATGGATTGAAGAAATATTTAGCAATAGGGTTTAGACTAACAACATATATTTATTAAGAGCCCACTAGATACCAGCCACTGTGTAAAGGGAAAATACAGCAATACGGTGTTCTACATTTCTAATAAAATGTTGAACATTTTATTTTATTGCTATTATGCAAGTATAGATAAAGCCATCCTTATATTCGTCTGGGAAGACAAAGGATGCTTCACAGAGGTTATATACCATGGGAACTGAATCTTCTGGAGTTGGTTCAGAATGCAGATTCTGGAATCAAATTCCCTGTGTTTGAATCCTGGCTCTGGCTCTCAGCTGTGTCTTTGTGTGGAAGGTACTTAATAATGTATACCTCACTTTCTCAATTGTAAACAGATGTAGAAAGAAAATTACTGATAACAGCTAACACTTAGCAGTCACCATGTCAGGTACTATTCCAAATACTCAATAGCCAATAATTTATTTAGCCATCACAACAATCTTATGAAGTAGGTACTATTATTAGATGGGGAAACTGAGGTACTGATATATTAAACAGATTTCACACACCACACTGCTGGTAAATGGCAGAGCTAAGATCTGAACCCATGCAGTTCAGCTCCCAAATCCATGCTGTTGATCAATATGCCAATTTCCCAAGGATCAGCTGCTCAGCATTATCAAGAGATCTAAAGGCGATAATGCATGTAAAGTGCTTAGCACAGTGCCTGCATGTAGAACTTGCTTGATAAGTATTAGCTTAATTTTATACTCATAAAATTAAATATTAATAAATATTGGCTCTTCAGACAGGTGTCACTGGGTGGTTGGATCTGCTGGTTAGGCACTATAAAGAGTACGAAGGAGGGAAAAAGGCAGCTGTCTTGAAGCAGAAGGCCAGGACCTCCATTTCCAGCTTCTCTAGTTGTAGGCAGTGGGATTGCCTATGCTCATGCCTGTGCTTCATGCTTCACAGCATGGAATCTTTGAAATAAACAGATAGGAGAGCATGGATTTATTGAAAAAATAATCATTTTCCAAGGTCCAGCAATGGGCCAGGCCTTGGGCCAGGTTTCATGGGGAATACAAAATTGGAATAACACCTTCAAAATAAGATTAGTGGCTGAGAGCTCAGGTTCTGGAGACAGATTTTCCAGGTTGAATACTAACTCTGCCAATTGGCCACTTGAGACTTTGGGCAAGTCACCTTACCTCTCTGTGCCTCACTTCTCTTGTCAATAAAATGAAGAAGAGTAAGCAGATCTTATAGGGTTGTGTGCAGACAAAGAGAGGCAAGACCTGTAGGAACAGGGCAGGGGCTCTATAAATGTGCCCTTTGCTTATTCCCAACTCTCCACACCATCCCACATGTGTGACCTCAACTTGCGTCCTTGCCACCTTTCATCAATACTTAAAGCAATTGCCCAACAAAGTGCTTTTTAAACTTCTTTTTTTCCTTTTTGTAGCACAGAGTTTTTCAAAAATAAATTATATCAAAATAAATGTGTAAAATACCTCCACGTCTTAGCATGTGCTACTTCCTCATTTTGTATTGCTCTTAATCATGCCACACTTGGAGGAAATTTTTTTTTCTTCAAATACTATCTCAAGCAGCTGGGACCTCCTCTCTGAGGATATCCCCAACTGCAAGAATTAATCATTCACTCCCAGTAATATCTCTACTCCTTATGCATATGCCTATTAGTGCATCAGATTAAAAGCAGTTGTCATATTCATCTTTGCATTCCCAGAGCCAGGTGCAGAGCCTGGCATGTAGTAGCCTGGGTACATAATAAATTATCCTTTATAACAGCTTTATTGAGCTGTAATTCATGTAACAGCCATCTAAAGTGTACAATTCAATAGGTTATAGTGCATTTACAGTTATGCAACCATCACCAGAATCCATTTTTATGACACCAAAAAAAGAAACTCAGTCAATTAGCAGTCACTCCGCATTCCTCTCTGCCCAACCCTAGGGAAACACTAATCTGCTTCTGATCTCTATGGATTTGCCTATTCTGGACATTTCAAAAATACAATCATGCAATATAGTGTGGATATTACCACTGTACTTTGTGACTGGCTTCTTTTGCTTAGCATGCTATTTTCAAGGTTAATTCATATATTAGCATGTATCAATAGTTCATTTTTTCTATGGCCATATAATATTCCATTTGGTGGATATGACATATTTTATTTACCCATTCATCAGTTGATGGATATTTGGGTTGTTTTTACTTTTTGGCTATTATGAATAAAGCTTCTGTGAACATTCATGTAGAAATTTTGTTATGGACATAAATTTTCATTTCTGTTGAATATATACCTAAAAGTGACATTGCTGGGTCATGTGGTAACTCTTTTTAACCTTTTATGGAAGTCCCAGACTGTCTTCTAAAGCAGCTACACCAGCTTACATTTCCACCAACAGGGAATGAGTGTTCTAATTTATCCACGTCCTTGCCAACACTTATTATTATCTGTACTTTGGATCATAGCTATCCTAATGACATGAGAAGGTATCTCATTGTAGCTTTGGTTTGCATTTTACCAACAGCTTATGATGCTGAACATCTTTTCATGTGTTCACTGGCTTTTTCTGTCCCTTCTTAAGACAAATGTCTACTCATATTGTCTGCTTATTTTTAATTGGATTGTCTTATTCTTGAGTTGCAGGAGTTCTTTGTACATTCTAGACTCAAGTCCCTTATCAACTATATGATTTGCAAAAATGTTTCACATTCAGTGGGTTGTCTTTTCACTTTCTTGATAGTGTCCTTTGAAGCACAAAAGTTTTTAATTTGGTGATGCCCAATTTATCTATTTTTTAAAATTGTGTTACTTTATTTTTGGTATAATTTATCTAAATAACTATTAGCTAATGAGAGTTCACAAAATTTACACCAAGGCTTTCTTCTATTTATGTTTTTACCTTTACATTTAGGTTTTTGATCCATTTGAGTTAATTTTTTTTAGATGGCGAGTAGGAATCCAGCTTCATTCATTTGCATGTAGATTTCCAGATGTACCAGCCCATTTGATGAAAAGACCAATCTTTCCCTCATAAGAAAATTTAGAATTAAACTCCATACTACCCCACCTCTGCCTTCAGGGAATGCATAGTACTGTGATGGAGACTGGTAGATACATGAGAAAGTGGCAATGCAACATGGCAATGCAACATAGCAATGTGTGAGCCCAAAAGAGTTCAAGAGCTGGCTAGGAATGTCTTTTCAAGTTTCCAAACTGAGCCCCAATATTGAACATAGAGTTACCTACAAACAATGATTCTCTCTTCCTATGATATATAATTAAAATGATACCTGCATAATGCCTCTATTGTCTCTACTCATACTCAATTCTCAAGAATTAATAGACACCAAGAATAAAAGCACAGAGGAAGATGGAGATGCCTCCATTTAAAAAGAAGAAAATCTTAAGTGTTATTAAAAATAAAAAAATAGCTAGGAAACTGAGGTAGGTCACTCTTGAAACACAAGTCCCATTATCTTTTATGATATCATCCTGGTCATAGATAAATTAATTTTTTTAGCTTTAAATAAAAAGCCACCACATTGCCCTTTTTTACTCTTCTATCTTGTTTTCCATTCTGAATCTGAGTGCCTGGCTTCTCTGCAGATATTGCGGAAATCACCATACTCAATTAGCAAGAAAGGCCTACACTACCTACCCTCAGATGCCTGGCAGAAGGTGTCCCAAAGGCTATAAGGAAGGCTTAAGAATCAGCAGAGCTTTTCAATCACAGCATCTTATTTCAGCATCTGAGCCGAGCTTTGAGTTTGGTACTTCTACGATGATAAAGAAAATATTGACATGAAATGACATTATTCATCAAAATTTTGACATTTGTCTCTAAACTACAATGTATTAACAAGATACCCCAGAATCATTTTCTTTCTTTATTCTGATAATATGTATACGTACATGCACAAAAACATATGTGGTATTCTGTAATTGTGTTTTTCCAGCAACAAAAAAAATCAGCATAATTCTTATTCATTGAATAATATGGAGGTTTATAAGTTCTCTAAAATTTTTCTCATAAAGATCTGAAATCTTCTTTTGTTGCATAAAGGAAAGTACTGGGGTTATCGTTTGCTTTAATGTGGAGCACCACTTTGCTGATGACCTGTGGAAGGCGTTTTCCCTGCCAGCATCTGGCTACCTGGCAGACTCCATAGGCAGCTGGGAAAGAAACTTCAGAGCTGCTTCTGGGTCTTCCACATAATTAGCCTGTTTATAGGCCATCTGGGTTGCTTTGATTTCACCATCGCCATTTCTCTTTTCTGAAGATTTTCTGTGTGTCTCTTCCTTTGGGACTAAAATCATTAATAAGTCCTTCCTTAGTTAGGGACACCAGCTTCTTTCATGTGTCTGGCAACTTTCTGCCCCTCTGGATCCATCTCATTATGAAGCACCCTACAGACCAAGGGAGGGTGGTGTTTATATTTGATTTTGCTATCATCAAATTAACAGGCCTCATTAGAAGGAAATTACAGATTTGGGGCTCCCTAATACAATAGATTCTTAGAAAACCTCATCCAAAGAATAACAAAGCATAGTTAAAAAGAACTATTGTAAGAAGGGCAGGATTTTAGTGACGGCTGCTCAGATGGATAGAGAAGCTGAACTATTGGTGCTGTGCTAATCAAACAATGTCAGTATTAATTTAAGCTAATTTGAATACCATGCTATTCCCCCTTCTCAGAAACCCTCCTTTCTCCTCTTCAGTTATCAAATCCTACTTACCTTTAAAATCCATATCAAATCTTACCCAAAGTATGCAAATTAGCTGCAAATGAGGTCATAGAAAGGATTTTGCTTGTATCAGATGACGTTAAACGTATTTTGATTCAACATGTTAAAATCAAGATATTTCACATCACAATCTTGACTTCTAAATCCCTTTGAAAACTCAGATCCAACAGCCATCAGCTCTAGAGCAGAGGTTGGAAAACTATGGTGACCACACCATGGCCTCTAGTTTTTGTAAATAAAATTTTACTGGAACACAGTCACACCCATCCAGTAATCATGTGGTCAATGGCTGCTTCCATGGGTAACAAAGTTGCAGAGCTGAGTTGCAACAGAGACAGGAGGGCCTTGAAAAGAATAAATATTTGCTGTCTGTCACATTACAAGGAAACATTTGCCAACCCCTGAGCTAGGCCTGAAGCAACTGCCCCTTTAAGTAGGATGTGAGTTTTCCAGGTCAACAGACCATCCCACCACCTATACAAAGCCTGTCATATCTCCAGTTGCCTGCCTGTTCCCTGTAGACCTGGAAGTTTCTTCTCTGTTTACAGTTTTTAGAATCTCTTAACATGTTAGCTCATGCTTTTCTTTCTCTCTCCTTTAACCAAGTTAGACCCAGATTCTCCCCACTGTCAATCAAAACAGCCACATTTATCTGCCCTGGTTTTGCTGCAGAAATGTTTTCTTCCTGTGCAAAGTTTGTTAGTTTTGTCTCTCCAGGGCAGGAACATTTCTTTGCTTCTTTTGCATTTCCCCAAGGCCTAGTGCAATGTGAATAAAATATTAGATACTTAGTAAATATTTTTTATTTGACTTATTGTTGCCAACCTGATGTACTCTAACCTCAGAAACAAATAAAGAGTACTAAAATACATGTTTTTGCTTCAGAAAGAAAAACTCTAGGGGAAGATGCACAACAAGAGGAGTCACCTGTTGTCTGCTTCACCTGACCACCTGTCTACCCTCTGGAAGCAAGGGCAGGGTGCCTCAGGAGAAGCCATGTCTGCCTGCAAGAAGTCCTCTCTGGGTGGCAGCCTCAGCCTCTCAGTTATGAGGGCTTGTTAGCACACACACCATGACTAGCTCCCTGCGTTGGGGCGAACTCTGACTACCTCAATTCACAAACGTAGTTATATAAAATAGAACGTGCAATAAGAGCTAGAACAACTGAGGAACCCGGGCTTTTGTGTCTTCTGACCAGTGTATTTTTTTCCTCTAGGCAGGGAAAACATAGGAATAAAGCAAGGGAAGTTGGTTAGATGGTTGGAATGTTTGCTGACATCAGTTTCAAAGAGTCCAGAGCACTGAGGCTGGCAAGTCACCTCCCATGACCAGGGTTCCCTTCCTCCATGGTACTTTAACAATTTCTGTCTTTTGAAATCATTTCTGGGATTTCATTACTAAACAAATGCCCTTCCAGTGTAATTTTTTTTTTGTAAAACATGTCATTGTTAGCATCCATTCCTTAATTAGGCCTATGAAACTGCTATCTCTTTACCGTGGCCTTATATCTCTGGTTTGATTAGTAAATACTGATCTTCCAACCTAAATCTCAGAGGTATTTTATTTTCAAGATGAACAGAAAGAAACGTCAGAGAGTCACCCTAGAGTTGTTCCAAGAGCTAGCTGCATAACTGAAGTAGGACAAGGTAGAGTCAGCACACTAGGGCAGCTAAACTGAACACCAAACTGAAAACCACAGAGAGAGAAGAAACCAAATCTCCAACATGCAAAGGCCTGCTGGAATCAGAAATGCTAAGTCCATGGGCTCATAGTCTAATTTCACTGGGGAGATTATCCTTCAGTTTGAATTATAATCATCCAAACAGTCTCTAAATTTTGACCCCTGGCTTCAAAAGAGTAGGAAGGGACTGCTTTCTCTAGTGCAAAAAAAAAAAACAAAAACAAAAAACCATCACAGTCTGTCATGGCTGTTGACCTTGGTTCAATGGCCTTCCTTTGCTCTGGGAGCCCATCAGGGCTCTGTGTAGAGGTGAAAGATGATGCAGGAATTTCTGCTCTTTAGCTCAGTTAAATCCAGTATCTTGTCTCATGACCAAGAAGAATTAGGCACATGGACACATTGAAGGGTGAGGAGGGTGGAGTTTATTAAGTAAAAGGGGATCTCTCAACAAAGAGAGGGGTCTGGTCAGCAGCCTCCCATCTCATGGTGGAGTGCTAGGACTTTCACATACAAGCAGAAGAGGCTAGGCTCCTCCCCAGCATAAAGCATGAATTCCTGGTGGCTCTACCCTATTCTCCCAGTGTGCATGCAGGCATGCCCAGGCAAGCCATAGGTTGTATAGAAAAAGGGAACATTCAGTTGCTTAAAAGGGACTATTCAGAACGAATCATTTGGGAAAGAGCAGGCAAACAGGGGTAGTTCTTCCTCTGGGTCACAGGTTTCATCTGGTCTTTCAGCCTTCAGGCTGTTTTAGGCTTGAAGGTGGGGTTTTGCCAGGGACCCTTACCTATCTGCCTAGGCATCTGTCTGCCTTCTGCCTCTATCAGGGACAGCCTCTCAAGGAGCAGGCATTCAGAGTTGGAGGCTGGAGGAGGAAATGATGGTGACACTGGGTCTGTTCACATTGCTAAAACAAAGTAAATCTGTGAGTAGGTGTAGTTCTTAATTCCTACCCACAAAGCCTGGGGCCACATGTGTTTCCAACTTCAGAATTTTTCACATTTTAGGAAAAAAAAATGTATATGCTTTATGTTATACATACCCCCAGTGGGATCTAGGGCAACACTCCACATGCAAGATCATTAATGCTTCTGAATCATTGCATATAATATTCACTCTAAGGTTAATGAAGACTCTACAGTAAACTCACATCAGTTCAGATTTTGCCCCCAGATGAGTGCTGATCAAGTTAGTTTTACTAACAAATGACTGCCCCTACCCCCAAAAACCCTCTTTATATTTGGAGTTCTTTAGATTTCAGAATTGTGGAAAAGAGATCATGGACCTGTACTGCCAATAAATCTATAAATTGATTAGCATCAACTTTAGCTCATCTTTAGTGTTATCTCAGCCCAGTGGGAAACATTGTTGTGCCTCAGGACCTTGGCTCAGGCACAGAGAGGTTCCCATGGCACTTGTTGCCTCCAACCTGCTGGCCCAGAAGGCTTAGACTGTTTTCCTCTACTCATTAAGTAAGATTCAACATTCTCTAATGTTTGAGGATGCTTTGTCCCAGAAGGGAAATACTACCTTTTGATTTTCTTCAATAATGAAGAGTGAGCATTATTGATTTTACAAATTTTACTGCCAAACATTATGGGGACCCAGAGGTGAATTGGTGAGATATCAGTAATAGTAATAATAATAAAAGTGGGAAATAATAGCAGTAACAATGGTACTAACAATAATAATAATTATTAATACTTATTCTGCCATTATGTGTCATCCATTGCCGTGACAGCTTTATTTACATGATTTCATGGAACTGCAAAATAAGTCAGTGACATAGATACTAGGATTATCTCAGTTTTACAAATAAGGATATTGAGGTACTGATAGGTTAATTTACAAATTTACAAACTTAGAAACTTTAACAAACCCTGACTTTATTGGTGAGATGGTAATGTTACAGTTGGATTAGAATGTGGTCTCAGCTTATTGGTTTTTAATTGTTGAAGATAGAAATCTACATCACTCCTTCTTCCCTCCAAAAACTCTCTTCAATCATTAAGTTTTAAAGGAAGCTATAGCAGAACAATAGAAGCCACCTTTCCCCAAGAGGTTGATTGACTTATTCCAGCAATTTCTAACCATATGAAAAACATTTGTCTCCCTTTCAGAGTTCTCTTTTATAGATCTAAAACAGACAAAGTTCCCTGGTGTCTCCACAGACTTTCCACGACTGTTCCCATCAACTACTGGATGAAATTAGAAAGTGTAAGAAAAGTCCTCTTGCTTTAAGGAACTTTATAATCAGTTGCCCTGTAAAAGGACTAAAGCAGTGATCATGAGCTAGCCAGCAAGGTTTAGTAAATGTAATAGGGCAATTTATTGATCAGATTAAAGGATGACCCTAGTTCAATTTAACATAAGTTGACAAGCAGTTCGGAACTCACAAATAGTTAGACAACTCTATTCTGTTTCCTAGAAACATGTTTCTGTCTAGAAAAGCTAAACATTATGAGAATTTTTTATGTTTGTACTCAAAAAAGTATTTTTTTCCTGCTCCAAAGTCATTATCAAATGTGTTAAGGTATATATTTCCATCTACAGGTAATGATTTATCCTCAAAACAGAAGATAGAAGTAAAATTCAGAATGAAACTAACATTTGCAAAAATTCTCACCCTGTGTAATGCCACCATAAAATTAAAATAAATGTGCTTTAATCTCCAGTCATAACTGCTTAACACCCAAAAATCCTGCCCTTCAAATATTAGCTTATAAAAAAAGACATTCCACTACTAAAAAGGTAGTCAATGTTCAATTTATGCAGGAATATTTCCCTTCCCCCAGTTTATTCTATTTATACACAAATGGCTAGGTAACTAGAATGCATCCGCTGAAAGAACAATTATTTTCCTTATTCACAGGTCTTGAGACTTCTTGCAATCACCATTTCTATTTGCCCTTATTAGGAAAAGGTTCAAACACAGTAACCATAGTTGACAATATCATACACAGTTACCAAACATAGTAACCAACAAAAATATATCCAATATTTGGTAGTTGATGTTTCACAGGAAATTATTTAATAGCATCATGAGATTGGAGCCAGAGAATGAAATCATTCAATTTGATTATGTGGATGACACTGTTGTCCTGAGTCTAATGACCAAGTAATACATATGCAACATCTATGTAAAGAATGATTGTAGTCATGTTAATAAGTAAGATAATCTTAAGCGACTTGAGATCTGATCTGACCACTTCTAATAAAAAGGAAAATGTTACCATGCCAGGCAGATGACTCAAACTCTACTTTTATTTAAGATGAGCTCACCTAGAAAAACGTAATGAAAAAGTTTTCATCTTCCATACCCCTCCCTATACCTCTCTTTTTAGAATTCATCAGCTCTTCAGAGGCCTCAGAATTATAGCCCACTTGATTCGGCCATTTCAGGCAAAACCCTGTGTACAGACAATTTATTTGAATTGTTCATGCTGAACTCTAATAAATAAGCCAAAAAATCATTGTCAAATAAATAGATAATATAACTGGGAAAAAATATCATTCTAAGAAATACAATACTCAATTACAATCTCTTCATTTCATTCATTGACACATTTTTCAAGTAGCTAGTAAGTGTTAGGAATTATAATAGGCATAGACAATAGAGAGATTATCCAACTATAAATTACTTATTCACGTGATCTGTGTTTCATATACAATTTGCATTCCCAGTACCCAGTACATTCCTGGCACATAGTAGGTTCTCAATAAATATTTGCTAAATGAATTTGATCAAATTATATTGTGCACCAGCTTTATCAGGTGCTGAGACAGTCACCAGGAATACAAAGATGAAAGAAAGACACATTCAGAAGATCAACAAGAGGAGGAGTGTCACTTAATGATATATATATAATTATTATAATGTTATTCACATATGTAATATTTTTTGAATTATAAAAGCAATTCATGTATATTATGGAAAGTTAGGGGAAAAAAAGAAAATTTTAAATGAACTATAATTATACCACCTAGAGGTAATCACTTTGATTACCCAGAGGTATGTACCATGTGTATATCTTTTCAGGTTCTTTTCTGTATTTCAAAGGGGTGTGTGCATGTCTATGTTTTACTTTTTACAAAAATATAATCACATAAAACCTTCTTATTTTTAAAAGAAACTATTAAGAAAGAGGAAGCCATAGACAGGGAGAAAATATTACATAATATTGAGTGACACAAACATAAGACAGAGAACTTATTTTCAGAAAAAAAAATTCTAAAACTTTACAACTCCAGAAAAAGGAAAATTAACAGTGGCCAAAGATTTAAACAGACATTCACCAAGAGAAGATATAAAATCACTCAATCACTTTTAAAAACAATTTGACAGTACCCTGTAAAGTAATCATATACTTACCAATTGTTATAGGTTGAATGTTTGTGTCTTCTCAAAATTTGTATGTTGAAATTATAACCCCCCAATGAGGTGGTATTAGGAGATGAGGCTTCTGGGAGGTGATTTGGTGATGAGGGTAGAGCCTTTGTATTAGTCTGTTCTCATACTGCTATGAAGAAATACCTGAGACTGAGTAATTTATAAAGGAAAGGTTTAATTGACTCACACTTCTGCATGGCTGGGGAAGCTTCAGGAAGCTTACAATCATGGTGGAAGGGGAAGCAAACACATTCTTCTTCACATGGTGGCAGCAAAAGGAATTGCTGAGCAAAAGGGGAAAAACTCCTTATAAGACCATCAGATCTTGTGCGAACTCACTCACTATCACGAGAATAGCATGGAGGTATCTGCCCCCATGATTCAGTTACCTCCCATCAGGTCCCTCCCATGACACATGGGGATTATGGGAACTAAAATTCAAGATGAGATTTGGGTGGGGACACAGCCAAACCATATCACTCCTTTCCTGGCACCTCTCAAATCTCATGTCCTCATATTTCAAAACACGAGCATGCCTTTCCCACAGTTCCCAAAGGCTTAACTCTTTCCAGAATTAACCCAAAAGTCTAAGTCCAAAGTCATATCTGAGACAAGGCAAGTCCCTTTCAACTATGAGCCTGTAAAATCAAAAGCAAGTTAGTTACTTCCTAGATACAATTGGGGTACAGGCATTGGGTAAATACACCCATTCCAAAAGGGAGAAATTGGCCAAAACAAAGGGGCTGCAGTGCCCAAGCAAGTCCAGATTCCAGTGGGACAGTCAAATCTTAAAGCTCTGAAATGGTCTCCTTTGACTCCATGTCTCACATCAAGGTTACGCTGATGCAAAAGGTGGGCTCCCATGGCCTTGGGCAGCTCTGCCCCTGTGGCCTTGCAGGGTACAGCCCCCTCCCAGCTGCCTTCATGGGCTGGCATTGAGTATCTGCAGCTTTTCCAAGTGCACAGTGCAAGCCGTCAGTGGATCTACCATTCTGGAGTCTGGAAGGAAGTGACCCTCATCTCACAGCTCCACTAGGCAGTGCCCCAGTGGGAATTCTGTGTGGGGGCTCCTATCCCACATTTCCCTTCCACCCTGCCCTAGCAAAAGTTCTCCTTGAGGTCTCCACACATGCAGAAAACTTCTGCCTGGACATCCAGGTGTTTCCATGCATCCTCTGAAATCTAGGCAGAGCTTCCCAAACCTCAATTATTGACTTTGGTGCATGCAAGCTCAACACCACGTGGAGGCTGTCAACGTCTGGGGCTTGCATCCTCTAAAACTATGGCTTGAGCTGTATTTTGGCTCCTCTTAGCCATGGCTAGAGCAGCTGTGATGCAGGGCACCAAGTCCCCAGGCTGCACACAGCAGGAGGGCCTTGGGCCTGGCCCACAAAACCATTTTTTCCTCCTGGGCTTCCAGGCCTGTGATGAGAGGGGCTGCCATGAAGACCTCTGACATGCTTCTGAATTTTCCCCACTGACTTTGTGATTACCATTTGACTCCCAGACACTTATGCAAATTTCTGCTGCTGGCTTGAATTTCTCTCCAGAAAATGGGTTTTTCTTTCCTACTGCATCATCAGGCTGCAAGTTTTCCAAATTTTTATATTCTGCTTCCTTTTGAACGCTTTGCCACTTAGAAATTTCTTCCACCAGATATCCTAAATTATCTCTCTCAAGTTCAAAGTTCCACAAATCCCTAGAGCAGGGGCAAAATGTTGCCAGTCTTTTTGCATGGCAAGACTGACCTTTACTCCTGTTTCCAACAAGTTCCTCATCTCCATCTGAGAGCACCACAGCCTGGACTTTGTTATCCATAATCACTATCAGAATTTTGGTCAAAGCCACTCAACAAGTGTCTAGGAAGTTCCAAACTTTCCCAGTCTTCCTGTCTTCTGAGACCTCCAAACTATTCCAACCTCTGCCCATTACCCAGTTCAAAAGTTGCTTGCAGATTTTGGGGTATGTTTACAGCAGCACTCCACACCCAAGTACCAATTTACTGTATTAGTTCATTCTCACTCTGCTATGAAAAAACACCCAAGACAGGGTAATTTAAAAGAAAAGAGGTTCAATTGACCCACAATTGCACAGGGCTAGGGGGACCTCAGGAAACTTACAATCATGGCAGAAGGGGAAGAAAACATGCCCCTCTTCACATTGCAGCAACAAGGAGAAGTGCTGAGCAAAAGGGGAAAGTCCCATATAAAACCATCAGATCTCATGACAAGACACTCACTATCATGAGAACAGCGTGGAGGTAACCACCTCATGATTCAATTGCCTCACATCAGGTCCCTCCCACAACACATGGGGATTATGGGAACTACAATTCAAGATGAGATTTGGGTAGTACACAGCCAAACCACATCAGCCTTCATGAATGCAATTTATGCTCTGATAAAAGAGACCCCAGAGAGATCCCTTTGTCCCTTGCCACAGCAAGAAGATGGCCATCTACAAACTGAAAAGAGAGCCTCACCAGGTACCAAATCTATTGGTGTCTTGATCTAGGACTTCCCAGCTTCCAGGACTGTAAGAAATAAATGTTTGTTTTTTAAGCTATCCAGTGTATAGTATTTTTGTTATAGCAGCCCAAATGGACTAAGACACCAATCAACTGAGCAATTTCACTCTTACATATTTATCCAGGAGAAATGAAAACAAATGTCTATGTAAAGACTTGTACTTGAATGTTTATAGAAGTTTTATTCATGATAGGCCAAAACTGGAAATGACCCAAGCATCCACCAACATGTGAATAAATTACTGAATGTCCAAATCAAATGCAAATCACCAATAAAAGTAAAGGGACTACTGGTACACAGGACAACATGGGTGAATCTCAAAGTCATTATGCTAAAAGAAAAAATCCAGACACACACAAAAAAACATGCTCTAAGTTCCATTCATGTGAAACTCCAGAAAAAAAAATCTAGTCTATAGTGACAGAAGTCAAATCAGTGGTTGCCTGGGGCCAGGGATGAACATGAGGAATAACTAGAAGGGAATAGCAGAAAATATTCTATATATTGATTGTGATTGTGGTTACATGGTAGTATACACTTTTTTAAAAAACCATCAAACTGTGCTTTTTAAATGTGAGTATTTTATACTATGTAAACTATACATCAATAAAGTTAATTTTGAAAAAATTGAATCACCTAGCATATACTGATTTTAACCCAATAATAACCTTAAAAGAGAGCAACAAATAGTTTTTTATATCACTACATGTGTATCTCTAGCATGGTGTGTAATGGCTTGATATTATGGCTGTGCTACAATTTATTTAACTGTGGAATATTTTAATTTTGACCTTTTCAAAAACTATTATATATAAAGCACTATATTGCTCACCCTTGAAAATATGAGTTAAATTTACAACTACAAATTGGAAATCATTACATGGAAAAGCAAAAAGGGACATTCAAAGTAAGGGACAGACAGCTATAAAATGATATAGAAATTGTAAACATAATGCCCATTCAGAAAACTTCAGAAGGTCTTTTTGACTACAGAGCAAGTGGGGCATCAGAGATGAGGGTGAAGTTGGTAAGTTTCACGTGAAGCCTCTTCTAAGCCATACTAAGAACTTTGGATTTTTCTCAGACAGAAAAGGGAGGAAATCTAAAAGATTTTAAGAGAAGGGACATGATTTCACTTATGTTTTAGAAAGATTACTTTGACATTTGGCTGGAGAATGGATTGGAGGCCTGTTTGATCACAGTAATCCAGGAGAGAAACTGTGAGTACCTGAGCTAAGAATATGGAATAGAGTAGGGAGGACGGTTCTCATAGAGACCTATGAAGAAGGGAGATGAGGAAGACAAGGAAATCTAGGTGACCTCCCAGGGCCAAAAAGAAGGTAAGGAAGAGATTTATCAATGAAGCTGAAATATCACATGAGTCTTTATCAGAGCCTGAAATTCATCTACAACCAGGATTGGATTACTGGTATAACATATTTGGCAAATTGCAGTGGACCTATAAACAACATTAAGAGGCCTATAGAACAAACTCTGCCACTTACATTACTATCTTCCAGTAAGTTTTTAAATTGAATTATTTTTGCTGTTGTGTTGCTGTTGGTAGTAGCAGTGATGATGTTATCTCAAATATAATACATTCCTACTGACTAGCTGGATAATAGTGCATTTGATAATTACCTTGATATCCTATTCAAACATATTCTATTTTTTAGGGTTTCACTCAGAGTAGGTTTTTATTCTGAAGAAGCATATATTTACTTTTTAGATCCCCTCTTAACATTGGACATAGGTAAACTTCTTTTATAAGGTTTATAATGTGCAAACATATATTCCTTTTTATGCTACTGGTCTATTTATTGGATTAACTAGAAGGATTTGATGTGAAAGCTTAGAATTATATTGAAAACACATCACTTCTATTGTAGCTAAGAAAATCAGCTTTAGAATTAGAGACCTTGTATTGGGCATTATGTGTAGACCTTTAGCTTTTTATCACAGCTGTTCTTTGTTGCCATGACAACAGAATTAACCATTTCATTAATATCAGTGAGAAAAGACACATATTTATGCGTGTCTGACTTAGAATGTAGTCCCTGTTCAGATTTCAAGACCTTTGGCATGCTCATGGGCTTGTTTTTATTCCTTAATATTTTGCTTAATGTTTCTACAGGATTTTCAAAGCAAAGTCTTATGTTTTTAAAATTAAATTTCTATTGGCTGTGTTGGTTTGGCTGCTTTTTAGTGTCCCCTGAGTGGCAAAATGAGCTTCAGAATCTGAAGCTAGTGAAAGCAATAGGAAAGAAAATTTAGTGCAAAAGAAAACAGTTACCTGTTATAAGAAAAGTCAATTGTTTGTTTTTTCCTTCTTTTGAGCCCTACTTGGTGAAATGGGTGTTACTATAAATACTGAAGAGTAATCCCTCATCAAAATGGGTGATCCAGCTGTTTCTGTTGCTGCTGAAAGCAGGTAGTGTGCTGATTGCAATTGTGACGAAAAGGCAGAAAAATGTGTCCTACGACAAGTAAAATCCATTATTTTGAAAATAATACCTCAAGATAATAATTTTGACCATTCCCCAAAAGCTACAATGGTTCCCTACTTGTTTGTATCTGGCTTTTCTTTTGAAGGAAAAAAAATGATTCTTAATAACAAACTCTCTATAAATATTCATACTTTTAAAGACCAATGCAAAAATTCCCTAATTACCATTGAAATGGTTTGAGGAATCTGTTAACTCTGTTTTCTATTCATACACTTTAGCTAAGTAAGGATTATCTTTAAATAAATTGAATTATTTTCTTCAAAATTATTATTATTAATTTCTATATTTTTTGAACACCTATCATGTCTAAGCAAATTTGCAAAGTGCTTAAAATATGTTATCTCATTTAATACATGAAACAACAGCTATATGAAAAAGATACTGCTATCCTCATTTTATAGCGAAGGAAACTGACATTCAAAGAGAACTTGTACAAGATTTCACAATGAACAAGTAGGATTTGAATCTTAATAGATCTGATCCCAAAGCCAGTGCTGGCATTCATTAGGGAAAGTGCCACCCTCAACTCTTTTTTTCTGCTCATATAAATATTGTAACAACACTTAAAATATTTACATTCCCTCCAAGGCATTTTGTCCTGGGAGGGGGGAAAAAGTCTGAGAGAAGATTATTCATAATAATTAAACTCATAAAACAAGAAAGCAGGTTTGAATCAGACATAAAATCTTTAAACCAAGAATGGTTTGGTGAGGCTAACTGCACACATATGAATAATTTTCAGTACTGAATGAAGACTTTGTACCAACCATTGAAATAAGGAAAAGACTTTTTACAGAACACAGTAGGTTTTTATTTTTAATTTATTTACTTTTTTTACTTTTTTTAAAGAACAGCTTGACTGAGATATAATTCTAATACCATAAAATTCACCTAAAGAGTACAAGGTAATGGTTTTTAGTATACTCACAAAATTGTACAATCACTGCCACAATCAATTTTAGAACATTTTTTATCACCTCCTTCTCTAAAAAAACCCTTGTGCCCATTGTCACCATTTTCTTCTTTTCTCCTCTCCTCCCCTCCCCAATCACCCCAACTCTAGGAAATCATTAATCTACATATCTCTATAGAGTTGCCCATTTTGGACATTTCACAAAAATAGAACCATACATTATATAGCCATTAGTGTTTGGCTTTTTTTACTTAGTGTAATATTTTCAGGGTTCATCCATACTGTGGCATGTATCAGTACTTCATTTCTTTTTATGGCTGAATAAGAATCCATTGTATGTATAAATCACATTTTGTCCACTGACAGACATTTGGGTTGTTTCCATGTTTTGGTTATTATGGCTATTATGAACAATCCCGCTATGAACTTTTGTGTACAAGTTTTTTCACATGTTTTCATTTTCCTTGAGGCTCTGTTTGTTTTTATGTCATCCTTATCTAATAAAAAGGTGGGGCTCAAACATACTCTGGTGACCAAAGACCTTGTGGAATTCTAAACTATAATCACATCAGAGCTTTACTTTTACATTCTGTGAGTTATACGTTAGAGACAGAGTGATTAATTCAGACACCATTGCTCAGGGTTCTTAGCCACTCTTACAACTTTCACGAAGATATTCAACTCATTCTTTTCTAAGTGACAATAATTATTGAAGCTCTTTAAAACCCTAAATGTAAAAAGTACAAGAAAGCATTTACATAAAATAAAACTTACTAAAGTCTCAGATAGAATAATCTATCTTGCCTACTTATCAAATGTACATTTTTAAAATACTACTTCTTCAATTCAATTAGCTGCTTAGATAAATAAGATCTAAAACAGTAGAAGTGAGTGACACTCTATTTTTCACTTCTCAGTGCTAACATTGTGAAGGATTCTTCAAGTTTCTTCTCTTCCAGCGGTGACAAAGCCAAGACCTAGACTTCAATAGACCCAAAGGAGTGGGTCTGGTTTCTTTTTCATTAAGTTATATGATTCAGTAATAGATGAGAATGTTTTGTAATTAGAAATAAACACATCATTTATTTGTTGAGAGCAAAACCCTATAGGCTGTTCCTAATGGGGAGCTGTTTCCTTTAATTGAAGGTGAGAGTTTATCTTCGGTCTGAGTCGTATGGAGGAACCATGAGAATCATAATCCCTGCTAAGGTACAAAGAATCCAGAGGAAGGTTAAGAGTAAATTCTTGATATTTTTAAATGATGACTTGTGGGTTCCAAGCATAGCATTAACTTCCATTTTAGAATCCAATAGAAATTGCATCAGCTAATAAGCTAAATGAGGCTTTTTAACAGTTGCTTCTCGTCTCTGCACAAGAGGGCAGCCTTTCACCAAAACCAAGGAAACACTTGGGGAGAACTGTGCTAATGTATATAGAGACCCCCTCCAATCATAGAACTTCCGTGAAGAGCTCCCTTGACATAAAGAATGAAGAAATTATGAGATAGTTGGTACCATGTGCCCGTGTGCTATCAATCCCAGAAAATGTCTGCACATTAATATTGCCACACAAATGTTTGCAGTTTCAGTGATATATTGCCTTTAATGTTATGTAAATATTGTTTGAATTTCTTAAACTACTGTGGACAATTATGGACTATTGAAATTAATGATAGGAATAATACATTTTCTAAATAAAAAAACCTATTCATGCAATTAAATCACTCAACCCTAAAATAAAAATTTTTTCTATATCTCATGAGAATGTTTTCTTAGTAGTTATCCATTATTAGATTTCAAGGTTTTAGAATCAAATTGCCAAAATCAATTCCAAACGAATAATAATTCATATTGGGACAATTATAAATTTAAATTATAAAATACATTCAAAAAGATTTACCGAGAAATTAAGAGAAACCAAAGAAGGTTGCTATGTGCATACACTTCCAAAATAATTAACCACATTTGCCAGGAAATACATAATTTAAATGTATCATGATGAAACTAAAATGTGATTAAAAAGGGGGCTAAAGTTAATTTGTCACACAGAAAGGTAAAGACAGTTACATTCAAAGCTTTGCAACAATATTTTCATGAAGTAAAAAGTAACCACAACCCTTTTTTTCTCTTCAAGTTTATGGAACTTGCAACTAAACATTTCACAGGAAATTACTGTCTCCAAGAATATAAAAGGTTTTATATAAAGGATGCTGATCAGTTGTTCTCCATGGACACAGAGGTGCAAACAAGCAGAAATTGGTTTAATAAAGAAGATATTTCAACTGGACACAAAGCAGAACTTCTTGACTATCATGGAGATAAAGAAAAATGGGGGAATCTTTCCAATAAATTTTTAAAGATAACTGTAAAAAAACTAGTGAAATGGATAAGAGATGTCTTTACTTTTATTACTTATATTTACAAAATTGAGTACTAGACAGAAAATAATGTGTACACAATATCATTTCAACCATTTCATTTTATTTTTCAATAAAGTAATACTTTCATACTAATAAGCTAATAGAGTAAACAAGGAATAGCATTTCAATTTCCTTCAGGTTTTTGTTTTGTAGATAGACACAAGTATATTTTGTCATATACAGTGTAAGAACTGGGCTTCCTTTACACAACATTTACTGGTGGGGAAATACAAAAGACAGCCAATGTAGATAAAAATGTTTTTCAATTCTTACTTGCTCAACAAATTTTACTAAACTGAAAGCTCCTTAACTGTAGGGACATTAGGTGCCAAGGACTCTGTCTGGCACATAGTAGACTTTCAGTATAGGTTTACTGAATCATGTTTCCATAAAATTACAATTTTTTTCTGTATCATTATGAGAATCAAACTCGAAGTCTTAGTTTCGTTTTCATAGACTGCAAGCAGGATTGGAGACAGAGCTAAACTGGAGGTATGTATAATGGTTTATAAAGCCCTTTCACAATTTTCATGAACCTGTACTACTTTGCACTTGCCTTTAAGCAAACCATACTAACAAAATACTTACAGTCTTTACTGAGAGTAAATATTTATTCAACAACAAATATTTATCTGAAATTTACTATGTGCAAGACATCATGCCAGGTGCTAGGGACACAGCTATAAACAAGGTAGGCACTGTTTCTGCCTTCCTGGAGCTTGCATTATAGAAAATGTAACCAAATTAAGTTGGCAATTAAGCATTTAATTACAGGTGCTATAAGTGATACAAGGAAGAAGTCCAGGGAGTTATGAAAGAATATTCACAGGACTTACTGATGGAAGGGAAAAAAATGCCATTACAGGATAGAAATCATTGACGTTGAGAACTGATTTTATAAACAGAGCTTCAAAGAGCAAGTAGGAGAAGTTAAGTGGGGAGTTCATGGAGAGTATGGTGGGATAATTACATTTTGGAGGAAACAACATAAGCAAAGACCTAAGTCAGGGAAAAGAATGGCACCATACAGGAAAGAAAATGAGACAAAGTTGCCAAATGTGGAGAGGGAGAGGAAGTTTCTCAGCATGATCAAAGAGCAAAAAAGGCATAAAAAGATAAAGATGGAAGACCAAATGAAGACACTACCTGTTGGGGAGAGGCTCACTTCTTCTTGGTCTTTCCTTTATTCAATACCAAAACTACCTTTCATCGCTCTTCCGCAACTGATTTCTACAAGCCCCACTACTTTCCTAACCACATGTCAGTTCTCACTCTGCAGAAAAGATAATGTAAACTCTAGTGCAGTTGCTTTTGCCTATAGAAGCATCTCTTTGAGGATTTAATCATAATGTAGAATATTCTTTATCAGTGCCATGCTGAAATGGGAGACATAAATGATGCATAATTCTTGAAAACCTCATTGTAGACTTGGGTCTTTATAACAAAATAAAAGCTCCATATTAAACTATAAGGCATTATGCTTCCATAAAATAAATTAAATAAATGGCCAGCAGGGGTGTTTTATACAATTTATTGGTGCCCTCTACAGTCAATGCTACATCTCATTAGTGGCTCTGTCACTCATGAAAAATGTGGCACCCATCAGCATCCTTCATTAACTTAAAGCATGTGCACACACATCAAATATATATTTTTTAATTATGGGAACAAGCTATAAAGCAGATTGTGTGTGTGTGTGTGTCTGCCATGAACAGCAGAGAGCATTCAAAACCCTCCAAGGCTCTCTTTGTTTTTGTTTTGTTTTGTTTTTTTCTTTTTAACCAAAATGGTGAATAAGATACTGTCTCATCCTTTTAAAGTTATTTCTCTCTACTGACTATTCCTGCTTGCATTCATTGCAATCATCCAGACTTTGCCAATTTTTTCCTTCTTGACATTTCATTTTTAATTAAAAATGACATTTTAATTAAAAGGAAACATATGTACAATAAGCAGAATAACTCACCAACAGCGGAGAGCTGGGGCTGTCCTGTCAGCTCAGTTTTCACCTTTCTGGCTCACAAAAGCTGTGCTGGGCTTCTCCAATGGTTGCCAAGGCACATTCTTAACAGAGAGGAAGAAAAAGATGGCCATCAAACCAAGAGCCACCCACATTCAGAAAACCCTGAGAAATGCAGAGGATGGAGAACAGAGAGGCTATACCCACTCCAAACTATATTATTTGGGACTTTCAGAACTAAAATATTAGTTTTTCTTCTGTTCAGAATATTAAAACTATCACTTTGGTGAAAGACCCCAGTTTTACAACTTTTCATGTTTACAGATGGCCTGATTTGGCAATCTTAAATGTTAAGGGAGTTAGAAATCTGGCAGGAGGTAAGCACAGCCAAAAGTAAAGAATTACGAATAAAACAAACTACCTTCTATGAACATCCATAACTTAGAATACTTTGCACCTCTCAGGGCTGTTTCCCCTCCTATGTCAGAGCTGGTGCTGGTGGGGTCCATGGGCAGCTGGATGTCTCTCCTCTCCCTGAAGTGAGCTGGCTCCTTGCACAAAAGCATATTGTGGTGTAGGAGGCAGTGCAGCAAGACTGTACAAAATGACAAAGAAAGAAACCAGCAGTGGCTACATACTGCATGAGGGGCAGACCGATGGTTCTCTAAGAAAAATCACCGAATAGCATTAAATAAGCCCAGGTCCTCAGAAACCACCTGCCAGTTGATGAGGATCAACAGGTAAATGGGTGACCCAATTTTCACCACATTGCGTGCACACCTTCTGACAAGCATAAAGGCACTGGGACAGACAGAAATCAGTCATGAATAGTCACTGTAATTATAACCCAGCATGAAGAAGGAAGGAAAAGAATATCATTTTGTGGCACCCACTAGGTGCCAATAATTTGTCATTCTAGTTCAAAAGTGAGTTATATAAGTCAGTGTTATAGGTTGAATTGGTTCTCAAAAATAGATACATGAAAGTACTTCAGAATACCAGTACCTCAGAACATGACCTTATTTGGAGCTAGGGTCATTTCAGATGTGATCAGTCAAGTTAAAACAAGGTCATAACTGGAGTAGAGTGGGCCTCTAATCCAATATGATTGGTGTCAATATAAGAAGACGGCCACGTGAAGACAGACACACACAAGGAGAATGCCATGGTGGCAAAGGCAGAGATTGGAGTTATGCAGCTGCAAGCTCATGAATGCCAAGGATTGCCAGCAATCTATCAAAAGCTAGGAGGAGGCAAACCTACAGGTTTCAGGAGCAGCATAGCCCTGCGAACAACTTGATTTTGGACTTCTAGCTTCCAGAACAGGAAGACAATAAATTTCTGTTATTTTGAACCACCCAGTTTGTGATACTTTGTTACAGTAGCCATGGGAAACTACAACTAATCTTAATGAAGCAGGTCACTACACATTTTTTTAACCAAAAAAAATTACCTCCTATTAAGAATAACCACAAAATCATCAAACTGGGTTCTTTCAACATGTATTTATTAAGCTCCTATTGTCTGTTCTGCAGCTAGTATGCTAAAAACTGCCTTCAAAGATTATTCAGCCAATCACGGAAAATGCCCATGCAAAATACAGGTAAAGCAGTGCCCTAGAGTGTCATGGATAGTTTTATACAGTTAGGTACCTGATGTAAACAGGGGATCAAAGAGTTATGCATGGAGAAGACCACAAATGGGGTTATATATAATTCACTGTTAGGTGTTCAAGCTAAGTGTCATCCAATTGAATATGGCTTAAAAGGAATTTTTATTAGCAATGATCATTTGTGAATGAATTCTTCTAAGAAATTACAAGAGAGTTCTAATGTTATCAAGGCTTAAACAGTGAATATATGAAGCAAGTGTATATTCACATAGCCATCAGCTGCCCAGTTGTTTAAAGCAAGTTTGTAGATAATGAGAACTCAAACTATGTACCTCCACACACAGATTGGACACTGTGTGCTCAATAAATACATGTTGAAAGAATACAGTTTGATGATTTTGTGGTTATTCTTAATAGGAGGTAATTTTTTTGTTGTTAAAAAAAATGTGTAGTCACCTGCTTCATTAACATTAGTTGTAGTTTCCTATGGCTGCTATAACAAAGTATTACAAACTGGGTGGTTCAAAATAACAGAAATTTATTGTCTTCCTGTTCTGGAAGCTAGAAGTCCAAAATCAATGTGGATGGAAACTAGCCACTTCCACCTCCAAACCTAACTTATGCTCAATATCAGCATGACTTTTCTATTGCCATCATTAATAAGACTTTACAATTGCAGGAGGATTTAGTTCAGACAAATGACTTGATTCTGCATGAGTAAACTTTCTGGAAACAGCTAAAGTCTTCAATTGAAAGCATCAACATTTTGTACCCTAGAATTCTTTAAATTCCTTCCCTCAAAAATCCTCACCTTGCGGTTTCCACCAATCCTAAACAGTTGTATGGTGACCCTTACCGAATCCTAATCAAGTCCCCACATTAAAACACCCATCTTAAACAAAAAGTCTCAACAAATACAAATTTTGCTTTCCCACTTCCCACACACTGCCAAAGTTCTATCAAGGTGCTGTTCTCTCTTACTTCGGTAAATAATGAACTGAACCTTATATTATCAACACATTGTGCTAGTGATATTTGGGGAGCAAGTATTCAATAATAATCATGAGCACAGGATAAGGGAAAAGTTAGGAGAGAAATAACAACGTTAGGGACACATTGGGATTCATCAGGGAAGCCAAGGGACCCATGTAGAGCAGAGAGGAACAAGGCAGTACAGCCACCCATCTGGGATTGGTGTGCAGGCAAGGGAGGCTGCCCACTGTAGGGAAAGGGTGAGTGAGCGAGAGAACCCAGGGACCTACACTTCTGCCATGGACCTTTGCAACCCTGGGCACAGGAGATACCCCCTTACTGCCTCTCCCTGGGATCTCCAGACTGAAACGAAGAGCTGGGTAGAGTCTGGGCAGAGCCGCAGCACAGGCCCACGTACAGCCCCAAGGAACTTGGATCCCTGAGCACCCTGGCACCCGTGGCCATAGCCCTGCCAACAAGGGAGGCCAGGCTCTCATGCATATCCTTAGGATAGAGGCCACATCCACAGTGCTGAGGAGTGGACAGACTGCAGGCCTTGCCACCACTGCACCTCCCCAGGCAAAGGCCACTGCCCTAGAACCCCAGCACAGCTACTCTATCCCCTCAGGGCACACTAACTGGTCGCAGCTTAGCATTTCTCTGGGTTGGTGCTCCCAGAGGTAACCAACAGGACTGCAGCCTTTGCTACTGCTGCTGCAGGCCCCATCCCTACTGCTGTCAGGCTGGGGAGGGAACAAAAAGCCTAAGAACTATTTACTGTAGGCCTCCAGCACAGTGCAGCTGCTTTATGGAAAAGTGGCCAGACCGTTTTCCTTGAGGGTTCCTGTCCCAGCTACTCTTCAATGGGCAGGGCCTCCTCACCTGAGCCCCCAGCCCAGCTGCCCTGCCTTCACCTGATAACTTCAGTTGGTGGCAACTCTGCATTTCTCTGGAGTGGAATACCCAGAGACAATCCACAGACTTTCTCTGCCATTGCTGCTGCAGTAGTACCATCCTTGCTGCCCTTGGGTTGAAGAACAAAGAACCTGCTTGCTTTGCTCGCACCTCCAGCACATTGCAGCCACCATACAGAGAGGAGCCCAGTTTCTCTTTCCTGTGAGCCCGTGGCCCCCTGCTCCAGCAGGCCCACCCCTGGCTGAACTTTCCCACTGGCAGCCCTTCTGTGTCTCTCTGCAGTGGAGTTCCCAGAGGCAACTGATAACTCCTCTGCCACTGCTGCTGCAGCAGTACTGGCTCTTGTTGCTCTTGGGCTGGGGAAGGAACAAAGAGCCGTGGTTCTTCACTCATACCTCCAGCACATTGCAGTCACCATATGGAGAAGAGGCCAGATTGTCTTCCCCATGAGACCCCCATCCATCCTGGTCTTCACCGGGCAGGGTCCCACAGCTTGGGTTCACAGCACAGCCGCCCCACCCACAGCTGGTCATTCTGATTGGCGGGGGCTCTGCATTTCTCTGGGGTGGAAATGGTGCCCCAGGAGACAAGTGAAAAGTCCTCTGCCATTGCCACTGCAAAGATCCCTAACTCTGGTGCCACCAAGTTGGAGAGGAAACATAAAACCTTAACTCACCCCAGGGATGTAGTGTGAAGCCTGGAGTACCAAGCCTAGATCTATGGCCAGCACTTGAGTGGGAGAGGAGCCCACAATTTCAGAGCATTTAGAGGTAGCATGGCTGCAAACACGAAGAAATACAGAGGAGACTGGGGCTGAGTAAGAGTCTTTCTACCGATCATTATGCTGAAACACCATCCACTGAACCACAATCCAAACTTCAACGCCAAAAATACTTTGCTAATATATGTATCTGTGAAACCAAGGACAAGAACTCAGCCCCAAAGACCCTGCACAAAACTGTGGCCTTCTGAAAACATCCAGAAACTAAGCCAACTGACTATACTCAAATTTCACCACAGTTAATGCAACATGAATCCACTCTGATGAGAAGTAACCAGTACAAGAACTCTGGCAACTCTAAAAGCCAGAATGTCTTCTTAATCCCAGATGATCACACTAGCTCCCTAGCAATGATTCTTGACCAGAATGAAATGGCTGAAATTACTCAGAATCTGGATGGCAACAAAGATCCTCAAGATTCAGGAGAAAGTTGAAACCCAATCCAAGGAATTTAAGGAATTAGTAAGATGATTCAAGAAACAAAAGATGAAATAGCCATTTTAAGAAAGAACCAAACTGACCTGATAGAGCTGAAAAACTCACCACAAGAATTTCACAGCATTATTGAAAGTATTAACAGCAGAATAGATCAAGCTGAGGAAGGAATCTCAGAGCTGAAAGACTGGTTCTTAGAAGTGACTCAGTTAGACTAAAATAAAGAAAAAAGAATTTTAAAAATTGAATAAAACCTCCAGGAAATATGGAATTATGTCAAGAGACCAAACCTATGACTCACTGACATTCCTAAAAGAGGAGAGAAAGCAAGCAACTTGGAAAACATATTTGAAAATACTGTCCATGAAAATTTCCCCAACCTCTTTAGAGAAATTGACATTCAAATTCAGAAATTTAGAGAACCCCTGCAAGATACTGTATAAGATGACCATCCCCCAGATGCATAGTCATCAGATTCTCCAAGGTAAACTTGAAAGAAAAAAATTCAAAGGCAGCTACAGAGAAGAGGCAAGTCACCTACAAATGGAACAGCGGACCTTTTAGCAGAAACCCCACAAGCCGAAAGAGATTGGGCCTATACTCAAAAACCTTAAAGAAAATAAACTCCAATCAAGGATTTCATGTCCAGCAAACTAAACTTCAAACAAAGGAGAAATAAAATCCTTTTCAGACAAGCAAATGCTGAGAGAATTTGTTACCACCAGACCTGCCTAAGAAGAGGTCCTTAAAAGAGTGCTAAACTTGGAAACAAAAGACCATTGTCCACCCACACAAAAACATACTTAAGTACATAGACCACTGACACTGTAAAGCAACTACACAATCAAGTATACATAGTTACCAGCTAAAAACATAATGACAGGATCAAATCTGCACATATCAATATTAATATTGAATGTAAATTGGCTAAGTGCCCCATCTAAAAGGTGCATAGTGGCAAGTTGTATAAAAAAGCAAGACCCAACTCTATGCTGTCTTCAAGAGACCCATCTTACATGCAAGGACACCCATAGGCTCAAAGTAAAGGGATGGAGAAAGATCTTTCAAGCAAATGGAAAACAAAAAAGAGCAGGAGTTGCTATTTTTATTTCAGACAAAACAGAGTTTAAAGCAACAGTGATTGAAAAGGACAAAGAAGGGTGTTACATAATGATAAAGGGTTCAATTCAACAAAAAGATTTAACAATGCTAAATATATATGCAGCCAACACTGAAGCTCCCATATTCATAAAACGAGTTCATAGAGACTTACAAAGAGGCTTAAATAACCATACAAATAATAGTGGGAGACTTCAATACTCCACTGATGGTAATAAACAGATCATCAAAGCCAAACATTAACAAAAATATTTGGGACTTACACTCAACCCTTGACCAAATATACCCAGCAGACATCTACAGAGCTCTTCACCCCCCCAAACACACAGAACATAAATTCTTCTGATCTGAACATGGCACATACTTTAAAGTTGACCACGCTTTCAGCCATAAAGCAATTCTCAACAAATTCAAAAAAAACTGAAATCACACCAACCACACTCTCAGACCACAGCACAATAAAAATAGAAATCAATACAAAGAAGATCTCTCAAAACTATACGATTACATGGAAATTAAACATCTGCTTCCAAATGACTTTTGGGTAAACAATGAAACTAAGGCACATATCAAGAAATTCTTTGAAACTAACAAAAACAAAGATACAGAATACCAGAATCTCTGGGACACAGCTAAAGCAATGTTAAGAGGAATGTTTACATTGCTAACTGTCCACATCAAAAAGTTAGAAAGATCTCAAATTAACAATGTAATATCACACCTAGAGGAGCTAGAAAAATGAAAACAAAGCAACCCCAAACCTAGCAGAAGAAAAGGAATAACCAGTATCAGAAATGAAGTGAATGAAATGGAGGTAAGAAAAAAACATATAAAAAATCAAGAAAACCACTAGTTGGGTTTTTTTTGAAAGAATAAATAATATTGACAGACTTGCTAGCTAGACTAATAAAGAAAAAAGGTGAGAAGATCCAAATAAACACAATCAGAAATTACAAATGGGACATTAAGACTAACCCCACAGAAATACAAAAAACAAAACAAACAAACAGAAAAACCCGGAGACTATTATGAATACCTCTATGCACACAAAATAGAAAATCTAGAAGAAATGGATAAATTCCCAGAAACATAAAACCTCCCAAGATTTAAACAGTAAGAAATTAAAACCTGACCAGACAAATAACTAGTTCCAAAATTGAATCAGTAATAATAACAACAAAAAAAAACCCTACTGACCATATAAAGGCATTGACCAGGCAGATTCACAGCTGAATTCTATCAGATATATAAAGAAGAATTGGTACCAATCCTACTGAAACAATTCCAAAATTCAAGGAGGAGGAGCTCCTCCCTAACTCATTCTACGGGCCAGCATCATTCTGATACCAAAACCTGGCAGAGACACAACAAAAAAGAAAACCTCAGGGCAATATCCCTGATGAACATAGAAGCAAAAATCTTCAACAAAATACAAGTAAACTTAATCCAGCAGCACATCAAAAAGCTAATCCATCACAATCAAGTAGGCTTTATCCTTGATATGCAAGGTTGGTTCAACATACACAAATCAATAAATGTGATTCATCATATAAACAATACTAAAAACAAAGACCACTTCATCATCTCAATAGATGCCGAAAAGGCTTTTAATATAATTCAACACCCTTTCATGTTAAAAACCCTCAACAAACTAGGCACAAAAGGAACATACCTCAAAATAAGAGTCATCTATGGCCAACCCACAGCCAACATCATACTGAATGGGCAAAAGCTGGTTGCATTCACGTTGAGAACCAGAACAAGACAAGGATTCCCATTCTCACCACTCCTGTTCAACATACTACTAGAAGTCCTAGCCAGAGCAGTCAGGCAAAAAAAAGAAATAAAAGACATCCATATAGGAAGAGAGGAAGTCAAACTATCTGTCCTTGCAGACAGTATGAACCTATACATAGAAAACCCCACAGTCACTCTCCAAAAACTCCTAGATCTGATAAACAACATCAGCAAAGTTTTAGGATACAAAATCAATGTACAAAAATCAGTAGCATTTTTATACACCAATAATGTCCAAGCTGAGAGCCAAATCAAGAGTGCAATCCCATTCACAATAGCCACAAAAAGAATAAAATACCTAGGAATACAGCTAACTAGGGAGGTGAAAGATCTCTACAACAAGAATTACAAAACACTGGTGAAAGAAACCAGAGACAACACAAACAAATGGAAAAAATATCCCTTGCTCATGGATAGGAAGAATCAATGTTGTTAAAATGGCCATTTTGTCCAAAGCAATTTATATATTCAATACTATTCCTGTCAAACTATGAATGGCATTTTTTCACAGAATTAGAAAAGAAAATTCTAAAATTCATATGGAAAGAAAAAAATAGTCCAAATAGCCAAAGCAACCCTAAGCAAAAAGAACAGAGCAGGAGGCATCACATTACCCAAATCCAAACTATATCACAAAGCTGCAGTAATAAAAACAGTAAGATACTGGTACAAAAACAGACATATACACCAATAGAAAAGGTTAGAGAACCCAGAAATAAAGACAGACACTTAGTATGTCTCTCTGATTTTCAACAAAGCAGACAATAACAAACAATAGAGAAAAGACTTCTTATTCAAAAATGGTGCTGGGATAACTGGCTAACCATATGCAGAAGATTGAAACTGGACCCCTCCCTTTCATCATATACAAAAATCAACTCAAAATAGATTAAAGCCTTAAAGATAAAACCTATAACTATAAAAACTCTAGAAGAAAACCTAGGATTCTGGACGTTGGCCCTGGCAGAGACTTCATGATGAAGACTCCAAAAGCAACTGCAACAAAAACAAAAATTGACAAGTAGGATCTAATTAAAGTAAAGAGTTTCTGCACACCAAAAGAAACTATCAACAAAGTAAACAGAAAACCTACAGAAAGGGAGAGAACAGTTGCAAACTATGCATCCAACAAAGGTCTGATATCCAGAATCTATAGGGAAATTAAATCAACAAGCAAAAACTAACAACCCCATTAAAAAAGTGGGCAAAGGACATGAACAGATAATTCTCAAAAGAACACATACACGTGGCTATTGAGCATTTGAAAAAAATGCTTAATATCACTAATGAAACCACATTTCACTAATGAAAACCATGATATCACTACTGAAACCAATATCACTAATGAAAACCACGATGAGATACCATCTTGTACCAGTCAGAATGCCTACGATTAAAAAGTCAAAAAATAACAGATGCTCGCAGGGTTGCAGAGAAAAGGGAACACTTATATACTGCTGGCAGGAATGTAAATTAGTTCAGTGACTGTAGAAAGCAGTCTAGAGATTTCTCAAAGAACTTAAAATAAAACTACCATTCAACCCAGCAATCACATTACTGGGTATATACCCAAAGGAATATAAATCTTTCCACCATAAAAACATATGGATGCATATGTTCATCACAGCATTATTCACAATAGCAAAGACATGGAATCAACCTAAATGCCCATCAATGGTGGACTGGATAAAGAAAACATGATACATATACACCATGGAATACTATGCAGCCATAAAAAATAATGAAATCGTATCCTTTGCAGCAACATGCATGGATCTGAAGGCCATTATCCTAAGCAAATTAATGCTGGAACAGAAAATCAAATATCACATGTTCTCACTTAGAAGTGCGAGTTAAACTTTGAGTTTCTTGACAAAGAAGGGAGCAATAGACATCAGGGCCTACTTGAGGGTGGAGGTTGGGAGGAGGGTGAGCACGGAAAACCTACCTATTGGGTACTATGCAGATTACCTGGGTAACAACATTATCTGCACACCAAACCCCCATGACATGCAATGTACCCATAACAAACCTGTACATGTAGCCAGTGAAACTAAAATAAAAGTTGGAAGAAAAGAAAAAAATATTTTCAACATATCTAGAAAACAATTACCATTCTTTACCTCTTTAGATGGTTTCTGATAAGAGAAAAGGAAGAGGCAAAGAGTACTCAAATGTTCAATTCTGCTTTGCTGTGTTTTATTTTCTTAATAATATATGTATTTTATTTTTGAAGTACCACAATAAATAAAGAGACATCATTACGTTAAAAAAAAACCCACAACATTAGTTTTTAATATGCTGAACTTTAGATGTCTAAGAAACAACAAGGTAGAGAAGTCCAGTAAAGGCAGTTAAAGGGAGCTTAAGAGAAAGATTTAAGCAGAAGAGCTGGGTAACTTTGTAAACTGAACAGTGACTGAGGCAAATTTCAATCAATTAGAGATTAATTTTGCCAAGGTTGAAGACACTCCTGGGAAGAAGAAATGCAAGTCACAGTAGGATGTGTGACCAGTGCTTTTTCAAAAGATGGTTTTGGGAGCTTCAATATTTAAAGGGGAAAGAGCAAGCAGGAGGGGAAGAAAAAAAGGAGAGTGGGTAAGCAATGAGACAAGTGGTTACATTCTTGTGAGGGTCTGATTAGCTTTGTGAATCTACATTTTACATGTAAAAGAAAGGAGCAGAGGAAAAGTCAATTTTGCATTTGTCTAGCACTCAGTAAATCTACACTTTACGTAAGATGAAGTAAGCATGTGAAATTACAGCTATTTGTTTGAGAACAAAAGGAAAGCAGTTTATGCATGTATGCATGACTTAGTTCCCAGGCTTAATTTTCCCTTTGGCATAGTGACTTTGGGGTCCTGAGAGTCTATTTTCTTTTACATCTTCATGGAGCTCACTCAGGGAGCTTACCGGGAGGAATAAAAAAGGGACCTGGGGCAGAAACCTGAGAAGGAGTCACAGTAAAGAAATGGGGCAAAGGTGAGAACACAGACCCTCTCTCTCTCTCTTTCTCTCTCTCTCTGTCTCTCTCACTCACTCAAGATTATTTGTGAGATTCATCACAATGTGTCCTTCAAAAGAAGTGCCAATTAAAAATCAAATTAATCATGAAAGGACCTTAAACTCTTCAGGCCAATTTTGTTGTTTTGTAATGTACATAAACTTTGGGGGTAACATAATTCTGACTTCTCAGGAATGAGTAAGCCCTAACTGACACAAAATAAAGTAGTTTTCATCGAAATAAACAAAAAATGTCATCATCTAAACTGGATGATAATAGCTTAGTTATAATTTTTAAAAAGTAGACATCAGTTTTCCTAGAGCTGTTTAATTATCACACTTGTTCCACTCTATTACTTTACACCCTGATGAAAATGAGACAACAATATGATTTTCCTGGTCATTTCATAATCATCCATTAAAACAGGGGGATTGATTACGCAAGGCAAGTTCTCACCCCCAGTTTCCCACAAGACTGCATGTGGTACATACCTGTTTGCTAAACAAATGTTTTTCCCTTAAATTCACTTAACTTTCTTTGGTTTTGTTTTTAAGTAAAGGGATTCATCAGGTTCCGACTTTTGTTTTGATTTTGAAGTATCAGCCACATCATCAGCTTAGATACACTCAGTCTGATTTTAAGCCACAGCTTCCTAGAGAGGTAGGACATTATCTGCATAAATTGCCTTCTATGAGCAAGAAAGTTTTGGTTTCCTCAATTTTTTCTCTTTCCCTGGATTGGCAAACATAAAGCAATCATGTGAATTTAAATGTTAGATTGCTTAATGGTGGGTAGCATCATATACACATTGCCTGCCTTACTGAATTTAAGAAGTAATTTTGACATGAAGTCAAATCATCTTTAGTGACCCTGGAACATCAAGACTTGTTTAGATGTAAATTGAACTCAATGGCAACTACCTAAGATATCTAGTGTTCATTAGAGTTTGATGAAAGAATAAATCAATCTAACTGATCATTAAAAAATCATAATTGCCATGAGAAAAATGCCAAATATAAACCTTAAAAAAATGAAGATTTCCCGAAAGGCCAACCAAGTAATAATTTAACTAGTATTTGTGGCCACTGATTAAGTCCAACATATTGTACTGGTGGGAAGGGAGACGCGAGGATGGAAGAGAAGTGCTGTATACCGCAGTTCTTTCCAGAAAGGTTTAGAATTTGAATAATCTGTGACAACTATTAGTTTGGAGCATAATAATAAGTTATCAGAAATATGATTTCTTTTGTTATGCATTTTAAAGTTCTATGTGCAATATTTTGTACCTGTGAACATATGTTTAAATACCTAAGACACACATCCTAGAGAACAAGAGCCTTGAGGTAATGGATTCTGTACTCTACTTTTCTTTGTATCCAAAAATGATCCTAATGCCTAGCCACTAATAATTACTCAAAAAGAGTTTGTTGAATGAATAAATGATTGTATTAGTACATTCGTGCTGTTATTTTGACATTTATAGTAGAAATAGAAAAGATACTGAGAATAATTAAGCAATTGATTGTCAATTACCTCCAGGAGGGGAAGTAGAGACCAGTATCAATAAGGCCACATCATTGCATTTTCTTCGGGTACCATGACATGTACATGATGACTACAAGGATGATAATAGCATTTTTCTCCCAGGAAAACACATTTCTTCCCATTTAGACCATTTAGATTCTGTTCTTCTTCTTTTTTTTTTTTTTTTTTTTTTTTTTTTTTTTAGATGGAGTCTTGCTCTGTCCCCAGATTGGAGTGCAGTGGCATTATCTCTGCTCACTGTAACCTCCAGCTCCCTGGTTCAAGCGATTCTCCGGCCTCCGCCTCCTGAGTAGCTGGGATCACAGGCACCCGCCCCTACGCCCAGCTAATTTTGGTGTGTGTATATATATATGTGTATATATATATTTTTTTAGTAGAGACGGGGTTTCACCATGTTGGCCAGGATGGTCTCAATATCCTGACCTCGTGATCTGCCTGCCTTGGCCTCCCAAAGTGCTGGAATTACAGACATGAGCCACTGCACCTGGGCTACATTCTGTCTTACTTTACATTCAGGAGTTTGTCACTGGAGTTGCTACTAAGAAGCCTTATTGGAGAGCATTTTTAGGCTGTATAAAATAGTCCCACTTTGAAAGTGCTGAGAGCTATTTCTGCTGAGGTGTAAGCCATAGTAAAATACTTGTGAACAATTTTTAGACGTCATTACACTAAAAAATACAATTTTTAATAGCACCGTGAGGTTTATACTTGCCTTACACTTTCAATTTTAAGTACAAATGAAACAAATATAATGCATATGGAAATACTAGTAGGATATGTGGAATCCATTCGAGACCATGCTTTTCCTCTTACCTCTCTGTTATTTTAGGCATGCCACTTAACATGTTTCCTCAACTATAAGACAGGATAATAACATCTGCTTCACAGGATTCTTGTGAATGTTAAATGAGATAATGCATGTCAAATCTCATTTAATTGTGTTTAATTCATTTAACATTTTACTAGGTGCTGTGTTAGAAGCTTTCTCATTCCTGAAATGTGTCATTATTAAGTTAGATAGGCTCTAATGCCATGTTTTCACAAAGTTAAGAATAATCAAAGGTACTTGAACCATAACACATATAATATATTTAAGTAATAGAGGAAATTGTTTGCAACTACAGCTCTTGTGTTTTATAATGATATTGATTGGAGGCGTGTGTGTGTGTGTGTGTGTATTTTATGACTCTCTTTGGTGAAAGTCCAGGAATCTTAAAGATCACCAACAACTTCTTCAGGAAATGTTGACACGATATTAAAATGGTCTACACATTGAAAAACTTTAAAAAACTCTTCTCTTAGATTCCCTGAAGGTTTTCCCTGGGTTCACTTCTTTCTCTATCTTGGTCATTATCTCTTTTCCTTTCCTCTGTGGATCATAATAAAAAATAAAGTTGATCCTTTGGCCACCTGAAGACTCTGAGCTGGGAAGATGACCCACAAACCATATGGACCATCACAAAATGATGATATCCAACCAATGTAATTAACCAAAGAGCTGTATTTTTTATCAATTTTCTCTGCTACCAGTAGCTTAGAAGGTATGCATATGATTTCATAGAGGATGATTTTATCTTCAATCTCTCTCCCTCCATTGACTCTTCTCTGATGATCACTCTTAAATCTACTTCATGCTTATTTTGTAAAGCTCTCCTTCTACTTTTTTAATACCCGAAAACTAATTTCATCCCTACTCCCTTGGCACTCAAGACCAAACTTCTTTTTAAAAAAAAAAAAGGCTTCAAAAACTCTCTTTAATTTTTTATGCCCTAGTATTTCCTTAACTAGAAACAATCTGGAAATAACTTCCATGTCCTACTACTTCCATGTGCCACTTACTTAAAAACACCATGATGTTCTGATTATCAAACAAAAAAAAAAAACCCCTTTTTTGGAAGATCCTTCTCTAGGCTCCATGATCTCCTTAATCTGCAAAAATTCTTTCTCATGGTATCATGAATCTTATGGCTCTCCCCTCGTCTACAATCTCATCATTCTCTACATGCAGCAGCTGATTCTCAGCAAAAACTCTACATCATGGAAGTAAAGCATGACAATGTTGTGGTCAGTTACCTACCTCTGAGTTACTTAACCATCTGCAGCTCAGTATCCTCTCATGTAAATCGGGGATAATAATAGTGCCCACGGCACAGGCTTATTGTGGGTACCAAATGAATAAATTTATGTACAGTGCTTACTTAGAACAGTTCCCAGCACACAGAAAGTGCTATGTATGTGTTTGCTATTATTTTGCTGCTATTATTCACACTGTGTATGTGTATATTGGTTCTAAGTCTTATTCCAGTTTAATGTATATCATGGTTAAATAGGTACATGATAGACTACATTAAAAATTTCTTGAAGACTAATACAGTGTCTTATTTGTGCATTCCCCATAATGCCTTGGGCATTGTAGGCCTGCAAGTAATGTTATCTGAACTGTTAAACTGCTTACATTAGTGAAGTTTTACTTTCTATTTCTACTGTTTATACTTCTTGCTAAATTTTAATTTCATAGGCTCAAATGTAATCCATAGATTAGGATTACTTATAAAACTGGTGATTCTTGAAAATTCAGCACAGCAAGTATTTTAATTTTACCATGAAACCAAGAAGTTGTAACATTTTTTTCCTAAGAAACTAATTCTGCATTTAAATGAGAGGTTATCATAGTTATAGTGTGGTTTCTAGACCACTGATGGCCTACGAGTGCCCTCTGACTGGTCTTCAGGCTCATCACTTGTAGTTTGCAGGTTTCTAAGATACCATCTGTGCTTTTGTTGCTGCCATGATTTTATAATCTATTTATGATGGTCAATAAAATACAAATATTACTTCAAGGGTACACCAATCATGCTGTTAATTCTAAAATATATTTTATTCTTATACTGAGAAAAAGTTGGCAGACGAGGGGGTTCACTGGATTTTATGTATAGCAACTGACCTGAGATTGATGAAGTGTGCTAACCATTTCTTTGGATAGTCTCTGAGCAGAAAATGTTGCAAACTCTTCAAGACTTTTTCACATAGTCTGTCTTATCACAGACCAAAGCTTTCCTGTTGACCAGCTGCATATAATTGTCTTTCTCTTTGAATCAAAGACAAAGCTAGACATCGGCCACCAGTAAAAAAGGACAGAAACAAATAATGGAGTCATCTGAGGCCACTGACATTTTATCAAGACATAAACTGTATTTTCAGTTCTAAAGAACCTATTAAAATAACTCCAAATAACCAATGTTGTGCCTCATATTATTTATTTCACCCATTTCAATATAAGCCCCAGTTACTCTACAAAGCAGCTTGACATTGCATAACTTCTCCATTAGGAATATTTTTATGGAGCCCATAGTTATGAGTTCGTTTGCTATTCACTGTAATAGCACATATCATAATGAATTCATTTAGTATTCATGTGGATAATGCAAACACCATTTAGTAACTGGTTAATGAACTGAGTGGATTTCTTTATCCTTCTGAATTTTATAAGAAACATGCTCATTTATTTAAATCATCAACTTCTTTTTAGCTTTATTTTACGCATGCTAGCTTTTTGTTGTTGTTCTCCAAAGTCCAAGTAAAAAGCAGGGGAGCAAGGGACAGCTCTCTCTGGATAATGGAAATTCAACAACAAAGAGCCATGAGGCAAGAAGATAGAGCAATTAAATGTAATTGTGTGCAAGTTTGTTACAGGCTAGTTTTGACTGTTTTATTCTGACAATTAAAAATCACAAAAGTAATAATACATATGCATCAATCTATGAGCTAAAAGTACTATTTTAACGCCCATTTTACAGATTACAAAACAAGATCAATAACTGAAACACAGAAGGATTAAGTAATTTGTTCAAACTCACATAGTACTTAAGTGAAAAAGATAGAGCTCAAACCCAAGTAGTCCTGTTTCAGAGTCCATGGCCTTCACTGTTACACTAAACCACATGCTAGTGTCTCAGCTCTTTTATAAAATAATGTTATATGTGTATCTTGCTTAATAAAGTTTTATTATAAAGTGATCAAAATCATCCTGAAGCATTTTGAAAAATTAAAATGCCAAACAGCTTCAATAACCTACAGTAAAGTACTAAACTAAAAATTAGCGTGATCCAGTTATATTGTGTTGGTAATTTGGGTTGCAATAATTAATTGCTTTTAGGTAGGGTACACACACAGTCATCCAGGAAGAATTTTGTTTGGAACTCATGCCCACAAGGTAAAATATGGCATATTCCAGAGTAAAGCAGGCAAAAGAAAAGAGAAATACAGAAAACATAAAATAGAGTTCTCACCAGCAAAGTTAAGATCATGAATAGAAAGAAGTAATGTATGATATGGGGTAGCAGTTATCACAGTAGATTTGCTCTTCTTAAATAACATCTACGAGCCAAACAAAACCTACATGCAAAAATTAGAAGTTGTGGTAGGAGGAAGAAGAAAAGACCTCCCTTTCCTTCTATACATGTGCGCAAATTATTAATCAATGATTTTACATCAGAGATAAACAGAGCCTAAGAAGGGATGTGAATAAAATGACATCTGAAAGAAATATCTGAGCGCTAAGAAGTTAGAGAAGCCAGAGGAAGAGATGAGAATTATTTATTAATGTACGTTCTTAGTTTTTCTACAGAGGATTTAAGGTAAATATTATAAAATAGAATTATGAATAAATTTGGTTTTGGAGTTTTTGGTTCTATTTTTATTTATTTATTTTTTGCCTTAAAGGATTTTTTCAAGAACAATTTTAGGTACATAGCAAAATTGAAAGGAAGGTATAGAGATTTCCCATATGCCTCTGCCCCCACACATGCATAGATAGCCTCACCTGTGATCAACATCCCCCACAGGGTGGTATATTTGTTACAATTGATGAACCTACACGGACACATCATAATCACCCAAGGTCCATAGTTTACATTAGGGTTCACTCTTGGTATTGGACATTCCATGAGTTTGTGCAAATGTATAATGATATGCATCCTTCATTATAGTACCATAATGATTACTGCCTTAAAAATTCTCTGTGCTCCATCTATTCATCCCTTGCCCTACCCTCACTCCTAGAAACCACTGACATTATTACTGTCTCCATAGTGTTGCCTTTTCCAGAATGTCATATATAGTTAGAATCATTCTGTATGTAGCTTTTCCAGTTTGGCTTCTTTCACTGAATAACATGCTTTTAAGTTTCCTCCATATCATTTCAAGGCTTGATCGTTCACTTCTTTTTGTGCTCAATAATAGTCCATTGTCTGGATGAACCACAGTTTATCTATCTGCTGACCTATTGAAGGACATCTTTTGATTCCAAGTTTTGGCAATTATGAATAAAGCTGCTAAAAACATGTGCAGGATTTTGTGTAAAGGAGTGAAAACATAAGCTTTCAACTCCTTTGGGTAAAATACAAAGGGGTATTATTGCTGGATTGTATGGTAGGATTAGTTTTGTAAAACAATGCTAAAGTGTCTTCCAAATGTCTATACAATGTTGCATTCTTATAAGCAATGAATGAGAGTTCATGTTGTTCCATATCTTGTTCCATATATTTGCCTGCTTTTGGTGTTGTTCTGGATTTCAGCTATTCTTTTTTTGTTTATTTTTTGCATGTCTTTTTTATTTTTATTTTTAATCGAAAAATAACAATTGTACATATTCATGGGGTATGTAGTGATGTTTCAACACATATATAATGAAAAGATTAGAGTAATTATATCTTCCATCTCAAACATTTATCATTTATTTGTGTTAAGAACATTCAATATTCTCTTCTGAGCTATTTGAGTCTGTATAATATGTTATCATCATCCTGCAGTGTTATAGAACACTAGAACTTATTCCTCCTATCTAGCTGCAATTTTATTCCCTTTAACTAATCTCTCTCTATCTCTCCCTTCTTCTTGCTCTTCCCAGCCTTTAGTATCCCCTGTTCTGCTTTTTATTACTTTGAGATCAATATTTTTTCACTTCCACATATGAGTGAGAATATGCAGTGTTTACTTTTTATTCCTGGCTTATTTCACCTAACATAATATCCTCCAGTTCCACCCATGTTGCCATGAATAACAGGATTTCATTCTTTTTTATGGTTGAATAGTATTCCATTGTGTCTACATATCACATTTTTGTTATCCATTTGTCTGTTGTTGGATACCTAGATTGATTCTTTGTTTGGATATTGTGAGTAGTGCTGCAATTTGGATATTGTGAGTAGTGCTGCAATTTGGATATTGTGAGTAGTGCTGCAATAAAGTTGTGGGCACAGGTATTTCTTTGATGTAATGCTTTCCTTTCCTTTAGATAAATGCCCAGTAGTGGGATTATTGGATCCTATGGTAATAATATTTGTAGTTCTTTGAGGCACCTCCATACTGTTCACCATAGTGACTATACTAGTTTACATTTCCATCAACAGTGTATAAGAGTTCCCTTTACTCTGCATCCTCAGCAGCATTTTTTTTTGTCTTGTTGATAATAGCCATCCTGCATGGGGTAAGATAACATCTCGTTATGGTTTTGATTTGCATTTCCCTGAAACATCAATGATGTTGAGGATTTTTTCATGTATTTTGATAATTTGTATGTCTTCTTTTGAGAAATGTCTGTTCAGATCATTTGCCTATTTTAAAATCAGATTGTTTGTTTTTTTGTTGTTGAGATGTTTGAGTTCCATGGCCAGGTGCAGTGGCTCACATCTGTAATCCCAGCACTTTGGGAGGCTGAAGCAGGCAGATAACCTGAGGTCAAGAGTTAAAGACCAGCCTGGCCAACATGGTGAAACCCCATCTCTACTAAAAATACAAAATTAGCCAGGCCAGGTGGTGCACGCCTGTAATCCCAGCTATCTGGGAGGCTGAGGCATGAGAATCATTTGAACCCAGAAGGCAGAGGTTGCAGTGTGCCAAGATTGTGCAACTGCTGCACTCCAGCCTGGGCGACAGAGAAAGACTCCCTCAAGAAAAAAAAAAAAGATGTTTGAGTTCCTTGCATATTCTGAGTATTAATCCCCTGTTGAATGAGTAGCTTGCAAATATTTTTCTCTCATTCAGTAGGCTGTCTTTTCACTCTGTTAATGATCGTTTTCTTTGCTATGTGGAAGGTTGTTAGTTTGACATAATCCCATTTATTTATTTCAGCCCATGCTTTTGAGGTTGTATTCATAAAATCTTTTCCTAGACCAATGTCCTGAAGTGTTTCTGTATGTTTTCTTCTAGTATACAAATTGGAAAGGAGAAAGTCAAATTGTCTGTTTGCAGATGACATAATCTTATGTATAGCAAAACCAAAAGGCTCTAGCAGAAAACCTCTTAGAACTGATATTCAGTAAAGTTGCAGGATATAAAATTAATATACAAAAATCAGTAGTATTTTTATTCACTAACAATAAACTAGCTGAAAAAGAAATTAAAAAGGCAATCTCATTTACAATAGCTACAAAAAATAAAATAAAATAAAATACTTAGGAACAAATTTAACTAAAGAAGTGAAAGACCTCTACAAGGAAAACTACAAAATACTGATGAAAGAAATTGAAGAGAATACAAACAAACGTAAAGACATCCCATGCTAATGGGTCAGAAAAAATAATATTGTTAAAAAGACAATACTATCCAAAGCAATTTACAGATTTGATGCAATCCTTATCAAAGTACCAATGACATTCTTCACAGTAATAGAAAAAAAAATCCTAAAATTCAAATGGAACCACAAAAGACCCTGAAGAGCCAAATCAATCCTGAGCAAAAAGAATAAAGCTTGAGGCATCACACTACCAGACCTCAAAATATACTATAAAGCTGTAATAACCTAAACAGCATGGTACTGGCATAAAAACAGATGCAAAGACTAATGAAACAGAATAGAGAACCCAGAAATTAATCCACATATTTACAGCCAACAAATTTTTGACAAAACTGCAGAGAACAATTACTAGGGAAAAGAGAGTCTCTTCAATAAATGGTGCAGTGAAAACTGGGTATCCATATGCAGGAGAATGAAACTAGGCTTCCAACCCTATATAAAAATGAAATCCATTTCAATTTTCTGCCTATGGCTAGCCATTTCTCCTAGCACCATTTATTAAGTAGGAAATGCTTTCCCCATTGCTTGTTTTTGTCAGCTTTGTAGAAGATCAGATGGCTGTAGGTATGTGGTATCATTTTTTAGTTTTCTATACTGTTCCATTGGTCTATGTGTCCATTTTTGTACCCGTACCATGCTGTTTTGTTTACTGTAGCCTTGTAGCATAGTTTGAAGTCAGATAACATGATGCCTCCAGTTTTGTTCTTTTTGCTTAGGATTGACTTGTCTATTCTGGCTTTTCTTAAGTTCCATATGAATTTTAAAATAGTTGTTTCTAATTCTGTGAAGAATGTTAATGGTAACTTAATGGGAATACCATTGAATCTATAAATTGCTTTGGGCAGTATGGCTATTTTCATAATATTGATTCCTCCTGTCCAAGAGCATGGAATGTTTCTCCATTTGTTGTATACTCTGATTTCTCTGAGCAGTGATTTGTAGTTCCCCTTGAAGAGGTCCTTCACTTCCCTTGTTAGGTGTATTCCTAAGTATTTTATTCTTTTTGTAGCAATTGTGAATGGGAGTTCATTTGTGATTTGGCTCTCTGCTTACTTGTTGGTGGTTTATAGGAATGCCTACGATTTTTACACATTGATTTTATATCCTGAGACTTTGCTGAAGTTATTTATCAGCTTAAGATGCTTTGGGGCTGAGACTATGGGGTTTTCTAGATATAGGATAATGTAATCTGCAAACAAATATAATTTGATTTCTCTTTCTATTCGAATACACTTTACTTCCTCCTCTTGCCTGATGGCCCTGGGCAGGACTTCCAATACCATGTTGAATAGGAGTGGTGAGAGAGGGCATCCTTGTCTTGGCCATTTTTCAAGAGCAATGCTGCCAGCTTTTGCCTGTTCAGTAAGTTATTGGCTGTGGGTTTGTCCTATATGGTTCTTATTATTTTGAGATATGTTCCTTCAATACCTAGTTTATTGAGAGTTTTTAACATACAGGGATACTGAATTTTATCAAAGGCCTTTTCTGCATCTATTGAGATAATCATGTGGTTGTTGTCTTTACTTCTGTTTTTGAGATGAAACACATTTATTGATTTTTGTGTGTCAAACCAAACTTGCATCCCGGGGATCAAGCCAACTTGATCATGGTGGATAAGCTTTTTGATGTGCTGCTAGATGAAGTTTGCCCATATTTTCTTAAGGATTTTTGCATTATGTTCGTCAGGGATATTGGCCTGAAGGTTTTCTTTTTTGTTGTATCTCCGTCAGGTTTTGGTATCAGGATGATGCTGGCCTCATAGAATGAATTAGGGAAGAGTCCCTCCTCTTCAATTTTTTTGAATTGTTCCAAAAAATTCCTTCTATTCATTTATCTTTCAATTTTTTGGAATAGTTTCAGTAGAAATGGTACCACCTTCTCTTTGATTTCTACCTTTTGTAGAATTCAGCTGAGAATTTGTCTGGGTCTGAGGCTTTTTTTGGTTGGTAGGCTATTGCCTCAATTTCAGAACACATTATTGGTCTATTCAGGGATTCAGTTTCTTCCTGGTTCAGTCTTGCTAGGGTGTATTTGTCCAGGACATTGTTCATTTCTTTCAGATTTTCTAGTTTATGTGCATAGAGGTGTTTATAATATTCTTTGATGGTTGTTTGTATTTCTGTAGGGTCAGTGGTGATATCTCTGTTTTCATTTCTGATTGTGTTTTGTTTATTTGATTTTTCTCTCTTTTCTTCTTTATTAGCTTAGCTAATGGTCTATCTATTTTATTAATTTCTTCAAAACACTAGCTCCTGGATTTGTTGATTTTTTGAAGAGTTTTTCATGTCTCTATCTCCTTCAGTTTGGCTCTGATCTTTGTTATTTCTTGTCTTCTACTAGCTTTGGGATTTGTTTGCTCTTGGTTCTCTAGTTCTTTTATTTGAGATGTTAGGTTGTTAACTTGAGATCTTTCTAGATTTTCTATGTGGGTATCTTGTGTTATAAATTTCCCTCTTAACACTGCTTTAGCTGCATCCCAGAAACCCTGGTATGTTGTCTCTTTGTTTTCTTCAGTTTCAAAGAACTTTTGATTTCTGCCTTAATTTCATTATTTACCCAAGAGTCATTCAGGAGCAAATTGTTCAATTTCCATGTAGTTGTGTGGTTTTGAGTGGATTTCTTAATCCTGAATTCTAATTTGATTGCGCTGTGGTCTGAGAGACTGTTTGTTAGATTTCAGCTCTTTTGCATTTGCTAAGAAGTGTTTTACTTCGTATGATGTGATCAATTTTAGAGAAACTGTTGTGTGGCAATGAGAAGAATGTACATTCCATTGTTTTAGGGTGGAGAGTTCTATAGATATCTATCAGGTCCCCTTGATCCAGAGCTGAGCTCAGGTCTGGAATATCTTTGTTAATTTTTTGTCTCGATGATCTGTCTAATACTGTCAAAGGGCTATTAGAGCCTCCCACTCTTATTGTGTGGGAGTCTAAGTCTCTTTGCAGGTCTCCAAGAATTTGCTTTATGAATCTGGGTGCTCCTGTATTGGGTGCACAAATATTTAGGATAGTGAGCTGTTCCTGTTGAATTGAACCCTTTGAGGTAGTCTTCTTTGAGTTAAATCTGCTTGGTATTCTATATTTTTCTTATACTTTGATATTAATATCTTTCTCTAGGTTTTAGAAGTTCTCTGTTATTATCCCTTCAAGTAAACTTTCTACTGATATCTGTTTCTCTACCTCCCCTTTAAGGCTAGTAACTCTTAGATTTTCCCTTTTGATGCTATTTTCTAGATCGTGTAGGCATGCTTCATTGTTTTTTCTTTTTTTCTTTTGTCTCCTCTGAGTGTGTATTTTCAAATAGCATGTCATCAAGCTCACTAATTCTCTCTTCTGCTTGATCAGTTCTGCCATTAAAACACTCTGATGCATTATTCGTTACGCCAGTTGTATTTTTCAGCTCCAGAATTTCTGTGTAATTCTTTTTAATTATTTCAGTCTCTTTGTTAAATTTATCTAATGGAATTCTGAATTCTTTCTCTGTGTTATCTTGAATTTCTTTGAGTTTCCTCAAAACAGTGATTTTGAATTCTCTGTCTGAAAAGACACATATTTCTGTTTCTCCAAAATTGGTCCTTGGTGCCTTATTTAGTTCATTTGGTGAGGTCATTTTTTCCTGGATGATCTTGTTACTTGTAGATGTTTGGCTGTGTCTGTCTGGTCTTCACAATCTGTGCTTGTTTTAACCTAGCCTTGCTGTGAAGACTTTCCAGATATTCAAAAGGACTCAGGTGTTGTGATCTAAACTCTATCTGCTCTAGGGGGTGTCCCAAGGCCAGGAACACTGTGGTTCTTGTAGACTAATAGAGGTCCCAACTTGGTGGTCTTGGACAAGATGTGAATGAATTCTCTGGATTACTAGGCAGAGACTTTTGCTCTCTTCATTTTCTCCTTGAGAACCAAAATCTCTCTCTCTGTTCTGAGCCATTTGGAGCTGGGGATAAAGTGACACAAGTACTTCTAGGGTCACCACCACTAGGACTCTGCTGGATCAGACTTGAAGCCAGCACAGTACTGGGTCTCACCTAAGGCCTACTGTAACCACTCCCTGGCTACCACCTATGTTCCCTCAAGGCCTGGGGCTCTACAGTTAGCAGGTGGCAAACCCAGCCATGTTGGTGCCTTTTCCCTGGCATCAGTTTCCTCAGTGCCCAGGCAGGTTCAGAGGTGCCATCTGGGAGCTAAGAACTAAAGTAAAAAACCTTAGGAGTCGACCTGTCATTCTATTGCACTGTGGCTGAGCTGGCACTCAAATCACAAGACACAGTTCTTCCTACTATTCCTTCCCCTTTCCAAAGGCAGAGGAGCCTCACCCCATGGCCACTGCCACCACCAGAACACAGGGGAGCACTGCCAGACTACTGCTGATCTTCCCTTAAGGTCTAAGAGCTAAGTCAGCTTCAAGTCAGTGCTGCCTGGCCTGGGATTCACCCTTCAGGGAATCCCAGGGGAGTGGGCCCCACTCTGGCCCAGGGCAGGTCCAGAAATGCCATCCAAGAGCCAAGTTCTGTAATCGGGAACCTCAAGGGCCTGCTTGGTGCTCTACCCACTAGTGGCTGAGCTAGTATCTAAGGTGCAAGATGAAGTCCCCTTTACTTTTCCCTCTCCTTTTCTCAAGAAGGAATCTTGCCCCATAGCCACCACAGCTGGGAATGTGCTGAATCTCACTTGAAGCCAGCAAGTCTCAGAGTCTCATTCAAGGCCCTCAGTGCAGTCTGTTAGTATTACTGCTAGTTATTAAGGGCCCAAGGGCTCTTCAGTTAGCAGGTGATGAATCTTGCCATGACAGAGTCCTTCTCTTCAAGATAGTGTGTTTCTTTCTGGCCTAGGGGTCATCTAGAAATGTCATCTGGGAGCTGGCATCTGGAAAGGGGGCCTCATGACTCTTACCAGTGCCTTATCATACTGTGGCTGAGCTGGTATCCAAGATGCAAAACAAAGTTCTCCCCTCTCCTCTCCTCAAGCAGAAGGAAGAGGTCTCTTCTGGAGGCACAAGCTGTGCAGCCTGGGGTTTGGGAAGGGGTGATACTTGCACTCCCTTAGCTGCCCCAGCTGGTGTCTCAGTAGGTCATGTGTCCCCCCAAGTTCACTGGTTCTGGGACCAGTTCAGCACTAGGGTTCACATAGGAGTTGCAGTCCTTGTTGCCTAGACTGCCTTTCAAGTTTATTTAGGGGCCCAGGGCCCTTTAGCCCAAGGTGACAAGGTTTGTGGGAACTCAAGTTAAGACTGCTGGGATCAGCTAGAAGTGGTGGCTCATGCCTGTAATCCCAGCACTTTGGGAGGCCAAGGAGGGCAGATCACCTGAGGTCAGGAGTTCGAGACCAGCCTGCCCAACATGGAGAAACCCCATCTCTACTAAAAATACAAAAAATTAGCTGGGCATGGTGGCGAGCACCTGTAATCCCAGCTACTCAGGAGGCTGACGCAGGAGAATAGCTTGAACCTGGAAGGCAGAGTTGCAGTGAGCTGAGATCACGCCACTGCACACCAGCCTGGGCTACAGAGTGAGACTCCATCTCAAAAAAAAAAAAAAAAAAAAAGTGACTGCTGGGATCAGTGACTCCCCTCTGGCTACAGCTGGTTTAAATTCTCCCTCTGAGTGAGCATCAGCTGAGTTGTTCTGATTTTGCTTTCTGCTATAATGGGGCAGCACTGAGTTCAGTGCTTCTCAATTGCTGCACACTCCCTCTCCTACTTCACCAAAATGCTCTCTTTACCATGTTGCCACTGCCAGGGGATGCGGGGAGGGGTGGCAATGGCGATTCAACACTGTTTTTCCAACCTCTTCAGTGTTTCTTTCAGTGATATGAAGTTAAAATCAGGTACTGTGAGTGCTCACCTGATTTTTTTGGTTCTTATGAAGGTGTTTATTTTTGTGTGTAGAAAGTTGTTAAATTGGTGCCCTTGCAGAGGAGACAACTGGTGGAACCTTATATTTCACCATCTTGATCTGCCTTTCTCTGTAGTTTTGTTTTTTTGGAATGTCTCTGCCGATTTTGGTATTGGGGTAATGCTGGCTTCATAGAATGAATTAGGAAAAAACATTCTTCTCTGAAAAAGGTTGTAGTAATTGACATGTTTTTTCATTGAATGTTTGGTAGAATTCACCAGTGGAGCCATGTGGGCCTGGTACTTCCTGTTTTGGAAGCATATGAATTGTTGACTCAATTTCTTTAATGGCTATAGGTCTATTAAGATTGTTCATTTGTGTGTGAGTGTGAGTTTTGGCAGATTGTATCTTTTGAGAAATTGGTCTATTGGATCTAAATTGTCACATCTGTAGGCATAGAGTTGCTCTTAGTATTTTTTTATCATCCATTTAATGGTCATAAGACCTGTTGTGACATCTACTCTTTCATTTCCGATATTACTAACGTGTATCCTTCTTCTTTTCTTAGTTTGCTTGGCTAGGGGCTTATAAATTTTATGCACTTTTTAAAAGTGTCAAGTTTTGGTTTTGTTGATTTTCTCTATTGATTTCCCATTTTCAATTTCATTGATTTCTTCTTCAATTCTTATTCTTTCTTTCTTCTGCTTAATTTGAACATAATATGCTCCTTTTTTCCTAGATTCTTAAGGTGGAAGCTTAGGTTATTGATTTTAGATCTTTTTTTCTTTTCTAATATATGCGCACAAGACTATACATTTCTGTCTAAGCACTTTCACTGAATCCCAAATTTTGATAAATTGCAATTTTATTTTATTTAATTCAAAATATTTTTTCTCTTGAGATTTCTTCTTTCACTCATGTGTTATTTAGAAGCATATTGCTTAACCTCCACATATTTTGGAAATTTTTAGTTATACTTGTACTGTTGATTATTATTTAATTCTATTGTCGTCAGAAGCAGACATTAATTTTTATGCTTTTAAATTTGTTGAGGTGGATTTCTTTTTTTTTGTTTCTTTTTTTAAAAATTATTATTATACTTTAAGTTTTAGGTACATGTGCACAATGTGCAGGTTAGTTACATATGTATACATGTGCCATGCTGGTGTGCTGCACCCATTAACTCATCATTTGGCATTAGGTATATCACCTAATGCTATCCCTCCCCCCTCCTCCCACCCCACAACAGTCCCCAGAGTGTGGTATTCTCCTTCCTGTGTCCATGTGTTCTCATTGTTCAATTCCCATCTATGAGTGAGAACATGAGGTGTTTGGTTTTTTGTTTTTGCGATAGTTTACTGAGAATGATGATTTCCAATTTCATCCATGTCCCTACAAAGGACATGAACTCATCATTTTTTATGGCTGCATAGTATTCCATAGTGTATATGTGCCACATTTTCTTAATCCAGTCTATCATTGTTGGACATTTGGGTTGGTTCCAAGTCTTTGCTATTGTGAATAGTGCCACAATAAACATACGTGTGCATGTGTCTTTATAGCAGCATGATTTATAGTCCTTTGGGTCTACACCCAGTAATGGGATGGCTGGGTCAAATGGTATTTCTAGTTCTAGATCCCTGAGGAATCACCACACTGACTTCCACAATGGTCGAACTAGTTTACAGTCCCACCAGCAGTGTAAAAGTGTTCCTATTTCTCCACATCCTCTCCAGCACCTGTTGTTTCCTGACTTTTTAATGATTGCCATTCTAACTGGTGTGAGATGGTATCTCATTGTGGTTTTGATTTGCATTTCTCTGATGGCCAGTGATGATGAGCATTTTTTCATGTGTCTTTTGGCCACATAAATGTCTTCATTTGAGAAGTGTCTGTTCATATCCTTTGCCCAATTTTCGATGGGGTTGTTTGTTTTTTTCTTGTAAATTTGTTGGAGTTCATTGTAGATTCTGGATATTAGCCCTTTGTCAGATGAGTAGGTTGCAAAAATTTTCTCCCATTTTGTAGGTTGCCTGTTCACTCTGATGGTAGTTTCTTTTGCTGTGCAGAAGCTCTTTAGTTTAATTAGATCCCATTTGTCAATTTTGGCTTATGTTGCCATTGCTTTTGGTGTTTTAGACATGAAGTCCTTGCCCATGCCTATGTCCTGAATAGTAATGCCTAGGTTTTCTTCTAGGGTTTTTATGGTTTTAGGTCTAACATTTAAGTCTTTAATCCATCTTGAATTAATTTTTGTATAAGGTGTAAGGAAGGGATCCAGTTTCAGCTTTCTCCTTATGGCTAGCCAGTTTTCCCAGCACCATTTATTAAATAGGGAATCCTTTCCCCATTGCTTGTTTTTCTCAGGTTTGTCAAAGATCAGATAGTTGTAGATATGCGACGTTATTTCTGAGGACTCTGTTCTGTTCCATTGATCTATATCTCTGTTTTGGTACCAGTACCATGCTGTTTTGGTTACTGTAGCCTTGTAGTATAGTTTGAAGTCAGGTAGCGTGATGCCTCCGGCTTTGTTCTTTTGGCTTAGGATTGATTTGGCGATGTGGGCTCTTTTTTGGTTCCATATGAACTTTAAAGTAGTTTTTTCCAATTCTGTGAAGAAAGTCATTGGTAGCTTGATGGGGATGGCATTGAATCTATAAATCACCTTGGACAATATGGCCATTTTCATGATATTGATTCTTCCTACCCATGAGCATGGAATGTTCTTCCTTTTGTTTATATCCTCTTTTATTTCATTGAGGAGTGGTTTGTAGTTCTCCTTGAAGAGGTCCTTCACGTCCCTTGTAAGTTGGATTCCTAGGTATTTTATTCTCTTTGAAGCAATTGTGAATGGGAGTTCACTCATGATTTGGCTCTCTGTTTGTCTGTTATTGATGTATAAGAATGCTTGTGATTTTTGTACATTGATTTTGTATCCTGAGACTTTGCTGAAGTTGCTTATCAGCTTAAGGAGATTTTGGGCTGAGACAATGGGGTTTTCTAGATATACTATCATGTCATTTGCAAACAGGGACAATTTGACTTCCTCTTTTCCTAATTGAATACCCTTTATTTTCTTATCGTGCCTGATTGCCCTGGCCATAACTTCCAACACCATGTTGAATAGGAGTGGTGAGAGAGGGCATCCCTGTCTTGTGCCAGTTTTCAAAGGGAATGCTTCCAGTTTTTGCCCATTCAGTATGATATTGGCTGTGGGTTTGTCATAGATAGCTCTTATTATTTTGAGATACGTCCCATCAATACCTAATTTATTGAGAGTTTTTAGCATGAAGGTTGTTGAATTTTCTCATAGGCCTTTTCTGCATCTATTGAGATAATCATGTGGTTTTTGTCTTTGGTTCTGTTTATATGCTGGATTACATTTATTGATTTGTGCATATTGAGCCAGCCTTGCATCCCAGGGATGAAGCCCACTTGATCATGGCGGATAAGCTTTTGGATGTGCTGCTGGATTCTGTTTGCCAGTGTTTTATTGAGGATTTTCACATCAATGTTCATCAAGGATATTGGTCTAAAATTCTCTTTTTTGGTTGTGTCTCTGCCAGGCTTTGGTATCAGGATGACGCTGGCCTCATAAAATGAGTTAGGGAGGATTCCCTCTTTTTCTATTGATTGGAATAGTTTCAGAAGGAATGGTACCAGCTCCTCCTTGTACCTCTGGTAGAATTTGGCTGTGAATCCATCTGGTCCTGGACTCTTTTTGGTTGGTAAGCTATTGATTATTGCCACAATTTCAGCTCCTGTTATTGGTCTATTCAGAGATTCAACTTCTTCCTGGTTTAGTCTTGGGAGAGTGTATGTGTCGAGGAATTTATCCATTTCTTCTAGATTTTCTAGTTTATTTGCATAGAGGTGTTTGTAGTATTCTCTGATGGTAGTTTGTATTTCCGTGGGATCGGTGGTGATATCCCCTTTATCAGTTTTTATTGCATCTATTTGATTCTTCTGTCTTTTTTTCTTTATTAGTCTGCTAGCGGTCTATCAATTTTGTTGGTCCTTTCAAAAACCCAGCTCCTGGATTCATTTATTTTTTGAAGGGTTTTTTGTGTCTCTATTTCCTTCAGTTCTGCTCTGATTTTAGTTATTTCTTGCCTTCTGCTAGCTTTTGAATGTGTTTGCTCTTGCTTTTCTAGTTCTTTTAATTGTGATGTTAGGGTGTCAATTTTGGATCTTTCCTGCTTTCTCTTGTGGGCATTTAGTGCTATAAATTTCCCTCTACACACTGCTTTCAATGTGTCCCAGAGATTCTGGTATGTTGTGCCTTTGTTCTCCTTGGTTTCAAAGAACATCTTTATTTCTGCCTTCATTTCGTTATGTACCCAGTAGTCATTCAGGAGCAGGTTGTTCAGTTTCCATGTAGTTGAGCAGTTTTGAGTGAGTTTCTTAATCCTGAGTTGTAGCTTGATTGCACTGTGATCTGAGAGACAGTTTGTTATAATTTCTGTTCTTTTACGTTTGCTGAGGAGAGCTTTACTTCCAACTATGTGGTCAATTTTGGAATAGGTGTGGTGTTGTGCTGAAAAAAATGTATATTCTGTTGATTTGGGGTGGAGAGTTCTGTAGATGTCTATTATGTCTGCTTGGTACAGAGCTGAGTTCAATTCCTGGATATCCTTGTTAACTTTCTGTCTCGTTGATCTGTCTAATGTTGACAGTGGGGTGTTAAAGTCTCCCATTCTTATTGTGTGGGAGTCTAAGTCTCTTTGTAGGTCACTCAGGACTTGCTTTATGAATCTGGGTGCTCCTGTATTGGGTGCATATGTATTTACAATAGTTAGCTCTTCTTGTTGAATTAATCCCTTTGCCATTATGTAATGGCCTTCTTTGTCTCTTTTGATCTTTGTTGGTTTAAAGTCTGTTTTATCAGAGACTAGGATTGCAACCCCTGCCTTTTTTATTTTCCATTTGCTTGGTAGATCTTCCTCCATCCTTTTATTTTGAGCCTATGTATGTCTCTGCACGTGAGATGGATTTCCTGAATACAGCACCCTGATGGGTCTTGACTCTTTATCCAATTTGCCAGTCTGTGTCTTTTAATTGGAGTATTTAGTCCATTTACACTTAAAGTTAATTTTGTTATGTGTGAATTTGATCCTGTCATTATGATGTTAGCTGGTTATTTTGCTTGTTAGTTGTTGCAGTTGCTTCCTAGTCTCGATGGTCTTTACATTTTGGCATGATTTTGCAGTGGCTGGTACCGGTTGTGCCTTTCCATGTTTAGTGCTTCCTTCAGGAGTTCTTTTAGGGCAGGCCTGCTGGTGACAAAATCTCTCAGCATTTGCTTGTCCGTGAAGTATTTTATTTCTCCTTCACTTATGAAGCTTAGTTTGGCTGGATATGAAATTCTGGGTTGAAAATTCTTTTCTTTAAGAATGTTGAATATTGGCCCCCACTCTCTTCTGTCTTGTAGAGTTTCTGCTGAGAGATCCGCTGTTTGTCTGATGGGCTTCCCTTTGTGGGTAACCCGACCTTTCTCTCTGGCTGCCCTTAACATTTTTTCCTTCATTTCAACTTTGGTGAATCTGACAATTATGTGTCTTGGAGTTGCTCTTCTCGAGGAGTATCTTTGTGGCGTTCTCTGTATTTCCTGAATCTGAATGTTGGCCTGCCTTGCTAGATTGGGGAAGTTCTCCTGGATGATATCCTGCAGAGTGTTTTCCAACTTGTTTCCATTCTCCCCGTCACTTTCAGGTACACCAATCAGATGCAGATTTGGTCTTTTCACATAGTCCCATATTTCTTGGAAGCTTTGTTCATTTCTTTTTATTCTTTTTTCTCTAAACTTCCCTTCTCACTTCATTTCATTCATTTCATCTTCCATCACTGATACGCTTTCTTCCAGTTGATCAGATCGGCTCCTGAGGCTTCTGCATTCTTCACGTAGTTCTCGAGCCTTGGCTTTCAGCTCCATCATCTCCTTTAAGCACTTCTCTGTATTGGTTATTCTAGTTATACATTTGTCTAAATTTTTTTCAAAGTTTTCAACTTCTTTGCCTTTGGTTTGAATTTCCTCCTGTATCTCGGAGTAGTTTGATCATCTGAAGCCTTCTTCTCTCAACTTGTCAAAGTCATTCTCCATCCAGCTTTGTTCCGTTGCTGGTGAGGAACTGCGTTCCTTTGGAGGAGGAGAGGCACTCTGCTTTTTAGAGTTTCCAGTTTTTCTGCTCTGTTTTTTCCCCATCTTTGTGGTTTTATCTACTTTTGGTCTTTGATGATGGTGATGTACAGATGGGTTTTTGGTGTGGGTGTCCTTTCTGTTCGTTAGTTTTCCTTCTAACAGACAGGACCCTCAGCTGCAGGTCTGTTGGAGTTTGCTAGAGGTCCACTCCAGACCCTGTTTTCCTGGGTATCAGCAGCAGTGTCTGCAGGACCGCAGGTTTTCGTGATCCGCAAATGCTGCTGTCTGATTGTTCCTCTGGAAGTTTTGTCTCATAGGAGTACCCAGCCGTGTGAGGTGTCAGTCTGCCCCTGCTGGGGGGTGCCTCCCAGTTAGGCTGCTAGGGGGTCAGGGGTCAGGGACCCACTTGAGGAGGCAGTCTGCCTGTTCTCAGATCTCCAGCTGCGTGCTGGGAGAACCACTGCTCTCTTCAAAGCTGTCAGACAGGGACATTTAAGTCTACAGAAGTTACTGCTGTCTTTTCGTTTGTCTGTGCCCTGCCCCCAGAGGTGGAGCCTACAGAGGCAGGGAGGCCTCCTTGAGCTGTGGTGGACTCCACCCAGTTCGAGCTTCCCGGCTGCTTTGTTTACCTAAGCGAGCCTGGGCAATGGCGGGCGCCCCTCCCCCAGCCTCGCTGCCACCTTGCAGTTTGATCTCAGACTGCCCTGCTAGCAATCAGCGAGACTCCATGCGCGTAGGAACCTCGGAGCCAGGTGTGGGATATAATCTCCTGGTGCACCGTTTCCTAAGCCCGTTGGAAAAGCGCAGTATTCGGGTGGGAGTGGCCTGATTTTCCAGGTGCCGTCTGTCACCCCTTTCCTTGACCAGGAAAGGGAACTCCCTGACCCCTTGCGCTTCCCAAGTGAGGCAATGCCTCGCCCTCCTTCAGCTGGCGCACAGTGCGCTGCACCATTTCATGGCCCAGAATATGTTCTACCTTGGTGAATTTTCCATGTGAGCTTGAGAAGAATATGTATCCTACAATTGTTGAAATAAATAGTCTATGGAAATCAAATTATATCCAGTTGATTGATGTTGTTATTGAATTAAACTTAGTTTTTACTTATTTTCTGCTTACTAGATTTGTCCATTTCTGATAGAGGGGTGTTGAGCTATCCAACTGTGATAATGGATTCGTCTATTTCTCCTTGCACTTCTATCAATTTTTGCTTTATCTAGTTTGATGCTCTGTTGTTAGGTGCATACACACTAAGAATTGTTATGTTTCTTAGAGAGTTGACCAATTTTTCATTATGTAATGCCCTTCTTTATCCCTAATAACTTTTTTTGCTTTGAGAGCTGCTTTGTCTGAAATTAATGTGTCTTCTCTTATTTTATTTTTATTCATGTTAGCATGGTATATTTTTCTACATTCATTTACTTTTAATTAGTATGCGAGTTTATATTGAAAGTGTGTTTCTTACAGACAACATATAGCTGGGACTTGTTTTATAATCCACTCTGGCAATCCTTGTCTTTTAATTGCTGCATTTAGATCATTGCCACTCTAAATTATTATTGATATAGCTTGATTAATATCTATCATTTTTATTACTATGTTCTATTTCTTGATCTTGTTCTTTGTTCCTAGTTTTATCTTCCATTCTTTTTCTGCCTTTTGTGATTTGAGCATTTTTTCCATTTTCTATTTTTTCTTGCGTATTAGTTCCTCTTCCTCTTTTTCTTCTTCTTCTTCCTTGTCCTCCTCTTCCTCCTCCTCCTCTTCTTCTTCTTCATCTCTCTTCTTCTTCATATTTTACTTTTTATGGTTGTTGCCCTAAACCTTCTACTATACATTTACAACTAATTTAAATTTACCTTCAAATAACATACCAATTCACAGGTAGGGTAGTGTGAATACTTTATAATAATAAAATAATCCTAATTCCTCCCTCCCATCCCTTGCATCATTGCTGTCATTTATTTCACTTCTATGTGAGCACATATATATGTGTGTATATTGTATTAATATATACACACTCAAGATATATGAGTAATATGGAAGCATACATATTCAAATACATTGTTGCTATTATCATTTAGAACAGTCCTCTGTAAGATCAATTGAAAATAAGAAAAATAAAAGTTTTCATTTTACTCTCACTTATTCCTTCTTTGATATGATTCCTTTCTTTATGTAGACCTATTTCTGACCTATATTATTTTTCCTTCTCTCTAAAGAGCTTCTTTTAACATTTCCTTCAAGGCAGGTCTACTAGGTAAAAACTTTCTTCAGTTTGTGTTTGTCTGAGAAAGTCTTAATTTCCCTTCACTTTTGAAAGATAATTTTGCAGGACACAGAATTCTAGGTTGTTGAGATTATTTAAAATAGTTTGCTCTACTATCTTCTTCCTTGCATGATTTTGAAGAGATCCAAACGTAATTTCTGTTTTTGCTCCTCTAAAGGTAAGATCCTTTTTCCTCTGGCTTTTTGCAGTATTTTCCCTTATCTTTGATGTTCTATAGTTTGAAAGATATATGCCTAGGTACAGATTTTCTGGTATTTATCCTTTTGGCATTCTTTGAGCTTCTTGGATCTATGGGTAGGTGTCTGACATTCATTGAAAAAAATAACTGAGGATTTTAACAAATTAATGTCAGACCCCTACCCATAGATCCAGAAAGCTCATGTATTAGCATGAGCATTAGCATACATATTTACCCCATGTATTTATCATTTCTCTGGCAACCACTGTTCTGCTCTCTATGATATCAAGTTTTGGGTATTTTTGTTTTGTTTTGTTTTACATTCCACATATGAGTAAGACCATGCAGTATTTGTCTTTCTACATCTGGATTATTTTAATTAACTTGTTATCCTCTGGGTTCATCCATGTTGTTGCAAATAACAGAATTTCAATCACGTTATGACCGAATAGTATTCCATTGTGTATATATACACCACATTTTCTTTATCTGTTCATCCATTGTTGGATTGTTGGGCACTAGTAATGATTCCATATCTTGGATATTGTTAATAGTGCTGCAATAAACATGAGAGTGCAGATACCTCTTTGACATAGTAATTTCTTTTCCTTTGAATATATACCCAGTAGTGGGATGGTTGGGTCATATGGTATTTCTGTTTTTAATTTTTTGAGGAATCTCCATGCAGTCTTCCATAGCGGCTGTACTAATTTACAATTCCACCAACAATGTGTTTGTGTTCCCTTGTCTCCACATCCTCACCAACACTTGTTTCTGTTGTCATTTTGATTATAGCCATTCTCACTGAAGTGAAGTAGTATGTCATTATGGTTTGGATTTGCATTTTCCTGATGATTAGTGATAGCAAGCATTTTTCCATGTAGCTGTTGTCCATTTGAATATCTTCTTTTGATAAATATCTATTAGGGTATTTTAGCCATTTTTGAAATTTGGTTGTTTATTTTTCTACAGTTAAGTCTCCTAAATACTTTGGAATTTTGGGTATTAACCCCTTGTAAGGTATATAGTTTGCAAATATTTTCTACCATTCTGTAGGCTGCATCATCACTGTATGGTTTCCTTTGCTGTGCAAAAGTGTTTCAGTTTGATTTAATCCCATTTGTCTATTTTTGTTTTTGTTGCCAGTGCTCTTTAGATCTTATTCAAAAAATCTCTGCCCAATCCAAGTCATAAAGTGTTTCCCTATGTTTTCTTCTGGTAGTTTAATAATTTGGGGTTTTATATTTAAGTCTTCAATCCATTTTGAGTTGATGTTTGTATTTGGTGAGAGGTGGAGGTCTAGTCTTATTCTTCTGCATGTGGGTATTTAACTTTCTCAGCACCGTTTGTTTTAGGGACTGTCTTTCCCTCAATTTGTGTTCTTGGCACCTTTGTTGAAAATCAGTTGGCTGTAGGTACATACATTTATTTATGGGCTCTTTATTCTATTCCATTGAGTTACATGTTTGTTTTTATGCCAGGACCATGTTGTTTTAGCTACTATACCTTCATAGCATATTTTGAAATCAGGTTGTAGGATGTCTCAAGCTTTTTACTTTTTGCTCAGGTTTGCTTTGGCTATTCAGTATTTTTGTGGTTCCATTTGAATTTTAGGATTATTTTTTCCATTTTTGTGAATTGTTTTTTGTCTCTATTTTGTTTATTTCTGTGGTGATCTATCCTGGAGAATGTTCCATATACAATTGAGAAGATTGTGTATTCTGAAGCTTTTGGATAGAATGTTCTGTAAATGTCTGTTAAGTCTATTTTGTCTGTTTTGAAGCTTATGTCTGACGTCTCTTTGTTGATTTTCTGACTAAATGATCTCTCCATTGTTGAAAGTGGGGTGTTGAAGTTTCTTAATATTATGGTATTTCACTCTATTCTTCCTTTTAGATCTAATAATATTTGCTTTATGTATCTGGGTGCTCCAGTATTTGTGCATATATATTTATAATTGTTATATCCTCTTGTTGAGTTGAGCCCTTTATCATTATATAACAGTCTTCTTTTTCTCTTTTTATAGTTTTTAACTTAGAGTCTATTTTATCTAAGTATGAATACTCCTGTTCACTTCTGATTTCCATTTGCATGCAATATCTTTTTCCATCTCTTCACTTTCAGTCTATGTTTGTCTTTAATAGTGAGATGATTCCCTTGTAGGCACCATATAGTAGGGTCTTCTTAAAAAATCCATTCAGCCACTGTTTAACTTTTAATTGAAGAACTTGATTCATTTGCAAGAAAGGTTATTATTGAGGTTATAATTTTGTCAATCATTTTCTGGTTTTTAGAGGATCTGTCTTTAGATCCTCTGTTATTATTTACGCCTGTGGTTTGGTGATTTTTTTGTGGTGCTAAACTTTATTTCCTTTCTCTTGTAGTTTTTTCTTGATAGCTAAGCATGATGAACCAGGCAAAAGAAACTGTTGTAAATAGGCCTTCAGTAATGTGGTGATAAGGTGTGTGCAAGGGGAAGCATTCTATAGTTTTATAATCAGGTCTCAGTCTTTTATGAGCCTGTGACTCTGGTCTAGGCACTTCACTAGTGATTCTTCGTTTCCCATCTCCCTTAGGTGGGACAGGATGGCTAAAGTGAGCTAAATTTGGGTATTTTCCTTTCTCATGTGAAAAGTTAAAGCTGACTGGAGTTGAGTATGTGCCTTCCCCCAGGTCATTTAAGCTCTGATAATAGCCCAGCAGGTCGGGCTCTGGTTAACTAGTTTCCCATGTGGGCCTTATTCAGAAGAATGGAGTGCTCTGGCATATTTCAAAATGTCTTCTTTTCCCCTTCCCTTTGAGAAACACAAGGACATTTTCCCTGACATTTACTGTGAAAACCTGGTTAAACTCCTAGAGATAAAACTCACAAAAATATGGGAGGTCTCCTAGAGTTTTTGACTCAAATTTGTCCACACTAAGCCTCTAGCAATTCACAAATTACAGTTCTGGTTTTCTTACTCTAGCTCTTGTTCCCATGTCTGTTTCCTCTCCCAGTCTCTTTTCTGAGAAGCCATGACTCCCTGCATTTGCCTGTCTCTCTAATCTTGGGTTGAGCAGTTTGCCTTGCATCCTCACCTCTCTGATGGACCTAAGGAAAGTTGATTTTTCAATCTGTTCAGTTTTTTACTTGTTTTTAGGATAGAGTGGCAACTCTAAGCTCTGTATGTATGAAACCAGAAACTGGAAATCAATGAATTGTTTTTTAAACTCCAGGACCAGAGATATTAGAGTACAGTTAGCCTAAAAAGACCTCTTCAATGCCTGTGATTAAGATTTGAATTTGACTCTGAGCTTTCTGGGTTACAATGTGAAATAGTGAAATGGGTTTCACACCAGAGCCACATTGAATAATGTGGTTAGAAAAGGTCCTCAATAATATTCCTAAATAACTAATACAATGATAGGATTTATAAACCTTTTCTTATAGTCTTACTATAGTGAAAGTTCTGAGGGCCTGAAACACCAAAGCATGTTTCAATTAAAGAATCACTCTGACATGGTCCTACCACTATTATTCAGAAAAGGTAAAAGTATCTAGTCTACCTCTTTAATTTTAGACAAAAGAAAAGAGAACTATAAGGATTTTAATTTGTTCATTTTCTTCTCCAGTACTCATGAACGTCACATGTTGAAAGATGGTACTCCCAGAAAAAGTATAAGTTGATCATTTCCCCCACTTTCTCTCTTTTTTAAAACCAAAGACATTTATAACTCCTCATCAGAGATTCTGATCAGCATGAACCAGACAGTTTCTCTATAGTGAGTTGACCTAATTGGAGCCAAAAGAAAAGAAACAATGAAGTGCTATTGCAGATCAATTTAAGGCTTCCCTCAGGCTCTTGAAATAATTAAAGATCCATAAGGATTCCCAATATAGTCCCTTATTTGAAACTCACTGGATTAGGTCACAAGAAATTACATATATATATGGAATTTTATGTCTTGCTTGCATTTTATAAATTTTTCTGGAGTGTTTCACATAAAATAAGGAAATAATTTCATATATTTTATTTAAAGTCAGGACATCTTCTGGGCCAAATACGTGACTTTTAGAAATGGAGTTAGGACATGATAATCTGATTACATATATATCTCTATATATGTAAGTGTGTATACTCTGTCATTGTCAGAGGAAGAAAGAAAAGACTGGAGACAATAATGAACCAAAAAGAAAATAAAGAAGAGTAGGAGATAGGGGAAGGGAAGGAAAGGAAGGAAGAGACTTAAAGAGAATAATAAGGAGAGGGAATAAGAAAGATTAAAATAGGTTTCATTCACACTATGCAGCCAAGACTACCTATATTATATAGCACTAGACTCAGTGCTTTGTAAGTACAGTCTCATTTATTTTTCACATTTGCACCAATTTAGAAATGAGGAAACTAAGGCAGAGAAAGGGCGAGTAACTTGTCTAAGTGTATGCAGCAAGTATAGAGCTGGGATTTCAATTTCTGGTTAGTCTGAGTCCAAGGTGCTTTGATATACAACACTATGCTTTTCCCAATAAAATAAATGAGAGAAAAAGCTTTAAGAGATGAAAAGGAAAATATATATATATAGAGAGAGAGAGAAGCTTGAAAGAAGGGCACAGGAAAGGAGTCAGGGGTATACAGGGACAGGTAATATGAAAAGAAGCTGAAGTGGCAGCCTTGCCAGCCGCCAGTTAGTTTTATTGTGTCTCTACCTTGTAAAAACATAGAAGTTTTCATTACTGTTGGGTAATTGATGGCAGATCATATGGGAATGAACACAAGATAAAATGTACATATAAAAATAAATATGGTAAGAGGTTTTTGAAACCTGTCTTGCTTCTTAGCTCAGCATACTTTAGATTTGTCTCTCATTTGGGGCAGACTATCGTGTCCTAACTCCGTTTCTAAAAGTCACCTCTTTAGCCCAGAAGATGTCTTGGTTTTAAATAAAAGATATGAAAGTACTTCCTTATGTGAAATACCCCAGGCAAAATTTATAAAATGCAAGCAAGACACAAAATTCCATTCTTAAGGTAAACCTATAATGGAGATATATAGGATTTATGAACACTAAAGGGTGCAAATAAAATCTGTCTCCCAACTTTGTGGGGTGAAATAATTCTCTGGCTTGTTTTGTTCTTCACAAAAGCCAGAGTTTCAATAGGTTTATTGTAGCACCAGAGCTGAAAAGAGCTGTGAAAGATTGCCAAAAATAGAAATAATCTTTAAATAAAATAAAAACATAACCACTGTGCAATTTTTTATTTTGAACATATAAAAGATAGACAGCAGCATTGATATTTGGCTAGAAAGTTACGATAAAAAATGTAAAATCAAAGACAAGTTGACAGGATTGGAAATGCTCCACCATGGTGAGTAAACACAGCAATGAGAGGTATATGGTAGCAAAGCCTTTGTAGCAGGATTGGTAGCCTTTTTGGAAATCCATTCTCAGGCAAACAGATAATATTTTTTCCCTAAATACTTCAGTCTCCTATGAAAAGAGCTGATACAAAAGTCAGACCACACCTGGGTCAAAGAGCCAGTTTACTCACTGTCTACCTTATGTCTCCAGAGTCTTGATAGCTGAAAGTAAATGATGACCACACTTTGCATTACCTTACCTTACAGAAATATTGCTCCAGTTAAACAACAACAACAAAAATTTCTGCTTATCTCTGTAACGATGCCTATTTATGAGGCTGACAGGCTCATGAGCTATCTTGCTGTTATGGGCAGAAATGTGTCCCCCTAACCCACACTAAATTGAAGCTTTAATCCCCAGTACTTCAGAGTGTGGCCGCATTTGGAGATGGGGACCTTAAAGAGAAGATTAAGTTAAAATGAGGCCATCGGGCTAGACCCTAATCCAATCTGACTTGCGACCTTATAAGAAGAGAAATTTGGACACATGGAGAGATACCAGGTATGTCGGCCAACAGAAGAAAGACCATGTGAGGACTCAGTGAGAAGGTGGCCATCTGTGAGCCAAGGAGAGAGGCCTCAGAATCAAACCAACCCTGCTACCACATTGGTTTTGGATTTCTAGCCCCTAGAACTGTGAGAAAATGATTTCTGGTGTTTAAGCTACCTAATATGATATTTTTTTATGGGAGCCCTGGAAAACTAATAGACCTGCCTTTTTCTCTGGAGTCTTTCACCTAGGATGGAGAAGAGAGTCCCCTCCCAATCTCTCCCTGCCCTAATGGGTTTGTAGGGGGTAGCCAGCTGGCAGTCTGGCCCTTCTGTGGTTCTCTTCTTTCTCTTCACACACCCTGTCCTTTGCATCTTCTTATCCCTTTGCCAATACTCTAATAACCATTTGTTATTTTGAAGACAAAGTGTTCCTTGTTTTTCTATTCCCTTCTGTCTACTATTGTTTCACTCTTTTGCTTATGGAGAGATGGTTTGCAAGTTTTCCAAAAGAAATAAATTATTCCACAATGGATGGAAAACCTTCAGTTTGGACATAAGTTTCTAGCTGAATCACAAGTCATTATTTGCAGGAGGTGAAAAGGTATATTTTGGGGAATTTTATCTCCATTATAAACACAGTCTGGAGGCTCCACCTCATCTCATATGTTCTTGACATAATAAAAATTAGAACTGTACTTAAGGTTTTCCTAAAGTTGTTTTCTGTCTTGTTACTGAACGATTTGGTAAAAATGTGTTTTTCTTGGAGTTGGCTATGTATTTCTTTTTTTATTTTATTATTTATTTTTTTATTATTTTTGTTTTAGTTGTTTTATTATTATTATTATTATTATTATTATTATACTTTAGGTTTTATGGTACATGTGCGCAATGTGCAGGTAAGTTACATATGTATACATGTGCCATGCTGGTGTGCTGCACCCACTATCTCATCATCTAGCATTAGACATATCTCCCAATGCTATCCCTCCCCACTCCCCCCACCCCACAACAGTCCCCAAAGTGTGATGTTCCCCTTCCTGTGTCCATGTGTTCTCATTGTTCAATTCCCACTTATGAGTGAGAATATGCGGTGTTTGGTTTTTTGTTCTTGCGATAGTTTACTGAGAATGATGATTTCCAATTTCATCCATGTCCCTATAAAGGACATGAACTCACCCTTTTTTATGGCTGCATAGTATTCCATGGTGTATATGTGCCACATTCTCTTAATCCAGTCTATCATTGTTGGACATTTGGGTTGGTTCCAAGTCTTTGCTATTGTGAATAATGCCGCAATAAACACACGTGTGCATGTGTCTTTATAGCAGCATGATTTATAGTCCTTTGGGTCTATACCCAGTAATGGGATGGCTGGGTTGAATGGAATTTCTAGTTCTAGATCCCTGAGGAATCACCACACTGACTTCCACAATGGTCGAACTAGTTTACAGTCCCACCAACAGTGTAAAAGTGTTCCTATTTCTCCACATCCTCTCCAGCACCTGTTGTTTCCTGACTTTTTAATGATTGCCATTCTAACTGGTGTGAGATGGTATCTCATTGTGGTTTTGATTTGCATTTCTCTGATGGCCAGTGATGGTGAACATTTTTTCATGTGTTTTTTGGCTGCATAAATGTCTTCTTTTGAGAAGTGTCTGTTCATGTCCTTCGCCCACTTTTTGATGGGGTTGTTTGTTTTTTTCTTGTAAATTTGTTGGAGTTCATTGTAGATTCTGGATATTAGCCCTTTGTCAGATGAGTAGGTTGCGAAAATTTTCTCCCATTTTGTAGGTTGCCTGTTCACTCTGATGGTAGTTTCCTTTGCTGTGCAGAAGCTCTTGAGTTTAATTAGATCCCATTTGTCAATTTTGGCTTTTGTTGCCATTGCTTTTGTTGTTTTAGACATGAAGTCCTTGCCCATGCCTATGTCCTGAATGGTAATGCCTAGGTTTTCTTCTAGGGTTTTTATGGTTTTAGGTCTAACATTTAAGTCTTTAATCCATCTTGAATTGATTTTTGTATAAGGTGTAAGGAAGGGATCCAGTTTCAGCTTTCTACATATGGCTAGCCAGTTTTCCCAGCACCATTTATTAAATAGGGAATCCTTTCCCCATTTCTTGTTTTTCTCAGGTTTGTCAAAGATCAGATAGTTGTAGATATGTGGCATTATTTCTGATGGCTCTGTTCTGTTCCATTGATCTATATCTCTGTTTTGGTACCAGTACCATGCTGTTTTGGTTACTGTAGCCTTGTAGTATAGTTTGAAGTCAGGTAGTGTGATGCCTCCAGCTTTGTTCTTTTGGCTTAGGATTGACTTGGTGATGCGGGCTCTTTTTTGGTTCCATATGAACTTTAAAGTAGTTTTTTCCAATTCTGTGAAGAAAGTCATTGGTAGCTTGATGGGGATGGCATTGAATCTGTAAATTACCTTGGGAAGGATGGCCATTTTCATGATATTGATTCTTCCTACCCATGAACATGGAATGTTCTTCCACTTGTTTGCATCCACTTTTATTTCCTTGAGCAGTGGTTTATAGTTCTCCTTGAAGAGGTCCTTCACATCCCTTGTAAGTTGGATTCCTAGGTATTTTATTCTCTTTGAAGCAATTGTGAATGGGAGTTCACTCATGATTTGGCTCTCTGTTTGTCTGTTATTGATGTATAAGAATGCTTGTGATTTTTGTACATTGATTTTGTATCCTGAGACTTTGCTGAAGTTGCTTATCAGCTTAAGGAGATTTTGGGCTGAGACAATGGGGTTTTCCAGATATACTATCATGTCATCTGCAAACAGGGACAATTTGACTTCCTCTTTTCCTAATTGAATACCCTTGATTTCCTTCTCCTGCCTAATTGCCCTGGCCAGAACTTCCAACACCATGTTGAATAGAAGTGGTGAGAGAGGGCATCCCTGTCTTGTGCCAGTTTTCAAAGGGAATGCTTCCAGTTTTTGCCCATTCAGTATGATATTGGCTGTGGGTTTGTCATAGATAGCTCTTATTATTTTGAGATACGTCCCATCAATACCTAATTTATTGAGAGTTTTTAGCATGAAGCGTTGTTGAATTTTGTCAAAGGCCTTTTCTGCATCTATTGAGATAATCATGTGGTTTTTATCTTTGGTTCTGTTTATATGCTGGATTACATTTATTGATTTGCGTATATTGAACCAGCCTTGCATCCCAGGGACGAAGCCCACTTGATCATGGTGGATAAGCTTTTGGATGTGCTGCTGGATTCTGTTTGCCAGTATTTTATTGAGGATTTTTGCATCAATGTTCATCAAGGATATTGGTCTAAAATTCTCTTTTTTGGTTGTGTCTCTGCCAGGCTTTGGTATCAGGATGATGCTGGACTCATAAAATGAGTTAGGGAGGATTCCCTCTTTTTCTGTTGATTGGAATAGTTTCAGAAGGAATGGTACCAGCTCCTCCTTGTACCTCTGGTAGAATTCGGCTGTGAACCCATCTGGTCCTGGACTTTTTTTGGTTGGTAAGCTATTGATTATTGCCACAATTTCAGCTCCTGTTATTGGTCTATTCAGAGATTCAACTTCTTCCTGGTTTAGTCTTGGGAGGGTGTATATGTCCAGGAATTTATCCATTTCTTCTAGATTTTCTAGTTTATTTGCACAGAGGTGTTTGTAATATTCTCTGATGGTAGTTTGTATTTCTGTGGGATCGGTGGTGATATCCCCTTTATCATTTTTTATTGCATCTATTTGATTCTTCTCTCTGTTTTTCTTTATTAATCTTGCTAGCGGTCTATCAATTTTGTTGATCTTTTCAAAAAACCAGCTCCTGGATTCATTTATTTTTTGAAGGGTTTTTTGTGTCTCTATTTCCTTCAGTTCTGCTCTGATTTTAGTTATTTCTTGCCTTCTGCTAGCTTTTGAATGTGTTTGCTCTTGCTTTTCTAGTTCTTTTAATTGTGATGTTAGGGTGTCAATTTTGGATCTTTCCTGCTTTCTCTTGTGGGCATTTAGTGCTATAAATTTCCCTCTACACACTGCTTTGAATGCATCCCAGAGATTCTGGTATGTTGTATCTTGGTTCTCGTTGGTTTCAAAGAACATCTTTATTTCTGCCTTCATTTCGTTATGTACCCAGTAGTCATTCAGGAGCAGGTTGTTCAGTTTCCATGTAGTTGAGCAGTTTTGAGTGAGATTCTTAATCCTGAGTTCTAGCTTCATTGCACTGTGATCTGAGAGATAGTTTGTTATAATTTCTGTTCTTTTACATTTATTGAGGAGAGCTTTACTTCCAAGTATGTAGTCAATTTTGGAATAGGTGTAGTGTGGTGCTGAAAAAAATGTATATTCTGTTGATTTGGGGTGGAGAGTTCTGTAGATGTCTATTAGGTCTGCTTGGTGCAGAGCTGAGTTCAATTCCTGGGTATCCTTGTTGACTTTCTGTCTCGTTGATCTGTCTAATGTTGACAGTGGGGTGGTAAAGTCTCCCATTATTAATGTGTGGGACTCTAAGTCTCTTTGTAGGTCACTCAGGACTTGCTTTATGAATCTGGGTGCTCCTGTATTGGGTGCATATATATTTAGGATAGTTAGCTCTTCTTGTTGAATTAATCCCTTTACCATTATGTAATGGCCTTCTTTGTCTCTTTTGATCTTTGTTGGTTTAAAGTCTGTTTTATCAGAGACTAGGATTGCAACCCCTGCCTTTTTTTGTTTTCCATTTGCTTGGTAGATCTTCCTCCATCCTTTTATTTTGAGCCTGTGTGTGTCTCTGCACGTGAGATGGGTTTCCTGAATACAGCACACTGATGGGTCTTGAGTCTTTACCTGATTTGCCAGTCTGTGTCTTTTAATTGGAGCATTTAGTCCATTTACATTTAAAGTTAATATTGTTATGTGTGAATTTGATCCTGTCATTATGATGTTAGCTGGTTATTTTGCTCGTTAGTTGATGCAGTCTCTTCCTAGTCTCGATGGTCTTTAGATTTTGGTATGATTTTGCAGTGGCTGGTACCAGTTGTGCCTTTCCATGTTTAGTGCTTCCTTCAGAAGCTCTTTTAGGGCAGGCCTGGTAGTGACAAAATCTCTCAGCATTTGCTTGTCTTTAAAGGATTTTATTTCTCCTTCATTTATGAAAATTAGTTTGGCTGGATATGAAATTCTGGGTTGAAAATTCTTTTCTTTAAGAATGTTGAATATTGGCCCCCACTCTCTTCTGGCTTGTAGGGTTTCTGCCGAGAGATCCGCTGTTAGTCTGATGGGCTTCCCTTTGATGGTAACCCGACCTTTCTCTCTGGCTGTCCTTAACATTTTTTCCTTCATTTCAACTTTGGTGAATCTGACAATTATGTGTCTTGGAGTTGCTCTTCTCGAGGAGTATCTTTGTGGCGTTCTCTGTATTTCCTGAATCTGAATGTTGGCCTGCCTTGCTAGATTGGGGAAGTTCTCCTGGATAATATCCTGCAGAGTGTTTTCCAACTTGTTTCCATTCTCCCCGTCACTTTCAGGTACACCAATCAGACGTAGATTTGGTCTTTTCACATAGTCCCACATTTCTTGGAGGCTTTGCTCATTTCTTTTTATTCTTTTTTCTCTAAACTTCCCTTCTCACTTCATTTCATTCATTTCATCTTCCAGGGCTGATACCCTTTCTTCCATTTGATCACATCGGCTCCTGAGGCTTCTGCATTCTTCACGTAGTTCTTGAGCCTTGGTTTTCAGCTCCATCAGCTCCTTTAAGCACTTCTCTGTATTGGTTATTCTAGTTATACATTCGTCTAAATTTTTTTCTAAGTTTTCAACTTCTTTGCCTTTGGTTTGAATATCCTCCCGTAGCTCGGAGTAATTTGATCATCTGAAGCCTTCTTCTCTCAGCTCGTCAAAGTCATTCTCCATCCAGCTTTGTTCCGTTGCTGGTGAGGAACTGTGTTCCTTTGGAGGAGGAGAGGTACTCTGGTTTTTAGAGTTTCCAGTTTTTCTGCTCTGTTTTTTCCCCATCTTTGTGGTTTTATCTACTTTTGGTCTTTGATGATGGTGATGTACAGATGGGTTTTTGGTGTGGATGTCCTTTCTGTTAGTTTTCCTTCTAACAGACAGAACCCTCAGCTGCAGGTCTGTTGGAGTACCTGGCCGGCCATGTGAGGTCTCAGTCTGCCCCTGCTGGGTGGTGCCTCCCAGTTAGGCTGCTCGAGGGGTCAGGGGTCAGGGACCCACTTGAGGAGGCAGTCAGCCCGTTCTCAGATCTCCAGCTGCGTGCTGGGAGAACCACTGCTCTCCTCAAAGCTGTCAGACAGGGACATTTAAGTCTGCAGAGGTTACTGCTGTCTTTTTGTTTGTCTGTGCCCTGCCCCCAGAGGTGGAGCCTACAGAGGCAGGCAGGCCTCCTTGAGCTGTGGTGGGCTCCACCCAGTTCAAGCTTCCCAGCTGCTTTGTTTACCTAAGCGAGCCTGGGCAATGGCGGGCGCCCCTCGCCCGGCCTCGCTGCTGACTTGCTGTTTGATCTCAGACTGCTGTGCTAGCAATCAGCGAGACTCCGTGGGCGTAGGACCCTCTGAGCCAGGTGCGGGCTATACTCTCCTGGGGCACCGTTTCCTAAGCCCGTCGGAAAAGCACAGTATTCGGGTGGGAGTGGCCCGATTTTCCAGGTGCTGTCTGTCACCCCTGGAAAGGGAACTCCCTGACCCCTTGTGCTTTCCGAGTGAGGCAATGCCTTGCCCCTGCTTCGGCTGGTGCACGGTGCGCTCACCCACTGACCTGCGCCCACTGTCTGGCACTCCCTAGTGAGATGAACACGGTACCTCAGATGGAAATGCAGAAATCACCCGTCTTCTGCGTCGCTCACACTGGGAGCTGTAGACCGGAGCTGTTCCTATTCAGCCATCTTGGCTCCTCCCTCAGCTATGTATTTCTTGAAATATTTCCAAAAGATGCAAGGGTCAGACTCTAGGTTCAAATCAGTTCCAAATAACACATGAGTCATTGCTTCTAGATTTCCTGCCCCTGTCCTAGTGTCTAGAAAACAGAGGAAAGGGAGCCTGAAAGTTCTTCCTCAAGGACTTGGAAGGAAAGTGGGACAAGGATAAAACTAACCAAGGTACTTTTTTTCAAGGTGGCAACTTCAGGAAGGTGTCTATCAGCTAGGGCATATATTTAGATCAATTACAGTCTGTGCAAGCACACTTCATTTCTTGTCAGTTTTGCACCCTTCTTGCGTTTCTCCCACCCTGTCTCATCATTTTGCTCCTTGTTTTCCCCATATATACCAGCTTGTCCTTTCAAGCTGCTAGGACAGCCTACTATAACCATAAATTAGAGATTATATTTATTCAACATTAAATTGTTTTTTGAACTTTCTGTACAAATGCATATTTATTCCCAGGTGCAAAAAACATTACTACAAATTAGCTCTGGTATTATTATCATCATGTTCCCAGAGTTCATGCTAGACAAAAGAGATTTGTTAATATCAAACATAAATCTACATATAAAGCACCTTTAAGAAATGTATTTGATCTAAAATTGTTGATGTTCATTTTTCCAAATGATGGGGCTCATTGCTGCATGTACCTATCCACAGCACCCCACTATTTCTCACACTCACTGATGCTGGCCAAGAAGAAAATCTTCAACCTGACTTCCATATATTTTCAAATATGTGAAGTCCTAAATGTAAATATATTTTTCTTACTTAATGCAAATAAAAAAGAATGAGAAAGAAATTTCTTCTTCCTATCTTGGCTCTAGTTCAATGCTGAAAATGTGACCTCCACAAAATGCAAGCCTTTTTCAATGACATAATTCCTAAATAGACTCTTATCCAGAACCACCTTTTACTCAGCACAGCTATAGCAATGTAAGGCAGCTGTAGCTAGACCAGTGATATTTCCCAGTTGCAAATTTCAGAGTCCTCTAAGAGCTGACCCAGGTCTACATCTTAGAATTGTGTTACTCAATGTCCTGTGCATACTAATTCTATTTTTCTCCTTTCATTAAAAAGCACCAGGTGACAGGTACAGCATCAAAAAACTTTGACAATTTAGTCACTGAACTTTGCATGTACACTTTCATTCTCTGCTTAAAGCTATCTTAATCATAGTCCTGGATTCTTCCAGAAGTCATTCAGTAGAAGGTCCTAGCTATTCTTCTAAGATAGGTGCTTCTTATTCCCATTGGCTCCTCATTGCAAGTTTATCTCACTTTAAATGAACTCATCTAAAAATCCAAATTAAGGATAATATTATTTACTTCACAATAATGTTACTTTTGCTGAAAGACATAATAAAATTTTTCCATATAATTACCTATTTATTAAATTAACAAAATTCAATTTGCATACCATTTTCCCAGTATATTCATCGAATTGTATAAAGCAAGAAATATGTTTTCAAGCCCCCTAATACTTACCTCTATAATTTAATGCTAACTTCAAACAAATAAATTTAGTTGAGTTTTACTTTTCAGAAAACCAGTGTTGTCTATTCATCACCCTGTCCCTTCTCCTGGGAACTTCTCCATTTCTATTCCATTCACATATTTCTATGAGACTGACATGTTTTCACAAATGATCCTATTTCTCCATCTCAAGTCACATTTGATTTATTCTAGGGATGGGAAATTAACTCAAGTTAGGTCAATAAAATAAATTGCCTTGGATTTTTGAACTTGACATCAAGACAATGACAAAACTGTCACCCTCTTATGATAAGATGTAAAACATAAAACTTATAAGCTATGGTCATTCATGTTTCCTGCCGTTTGAAGAAAATGAGTTGGAAGTAAGAGAAAATGAACACAAAGAAAAGCAGATTAGAACCAGAGGGACCTATCAGTATTTGCTTCCCTGTGTGAGTTGTTCCTGCGGCCTCATGGCCTCCCTGCTCCTCCCACAACTTCGCTGTTCAGTAGTTCTTTGAACACCACAATTCAATAAATTTGTTTTCTTCCTTAAGTTACTGCAGGTTAGATTTCTGATATGTATGAAAAGTCACTACATGCTTGAAGCCTCAATAATATCTTTTTTAATTAAACATTCTCTGAAATTATAATATGAGATTAAGTTGTTCTGGAAAGTAGGTATTTTATATATATATATATATATATATATTTTTTTTTTTTTTTTTTTTTTTGAGATGGAGTCTCGCTCTGTCGCCCAGGCTGGAGTGCAGTGGCACGATCTCGGCTCAGTGCAAGCTCCACCTCCCGGGTTCACGCCATTCTCCTGCCTCAGCTGGTATAATATTTTTAAGAATCAAAAATCAGGCTATAAAACTGCTGAAATGACTCAAGTGCTTACCAGGGGGACTGATTGTAAGACTGGATAGATGTAGTTGTAGGTCAACAGCAAACATCAACTACTAAGAGAAGGCACATCCTCTCTTTTAAGGAAGGACACTCTCCTGATTAGAAAGGATCAGTGTTAGAGAGTCACAATCTGATGGTAAAATATGGACATGCTCATCTTCTCTTTTCTTTTTTACCAAGCAAATGGGCTCAAATCATAACTCAGCTGCTCACTAATTCTGTGATCTTGAGCAAATTCCTTAGCTTCCCTATACCTCAGTTTTCTTTTTTTTTTGCATTTATTTATTTATTTATTTATTTTATTATTATTATTATTTATTATTATTATTATTGTTATTATTATTATTATTATTCTACTTTTGGTTTTATGGTACATGTGCGCAATGTGCAGGTAAGTTACATATGTATATATGTGCCATGCTGGTGCATTGCACCCACCAACTCGTCATCTAGCATTAGGTATATCTCTCAATGCTATCCCTCCCCCCTCCCCCCACCCCACAACAGTCCCCGAAGTGTGATGTTCCCCTTCCTGTGTCCATGTGTTCTCATTGTTCAATTCCCACTTATGAGTGAGAATATGCGGTGTTTGGTTTTTTGTTCTTGCGATAGTTTACTGAGAATGATGATTTCCAATTTCATCCATGTCCCTACAAAGGACGTGAACTCATCATTTTTTATGGCTGCATAGTATTCCATGGTGTATATGTGCCACATTCTCTTAATCCAGTCTATCATTGTTGGACATTTGGGTTGGTTCCAAGTCTTTGCTATTGTGAATAATGCGGCAATAAACATATGTGTGCATGTGGCTTTATAGCAGCATGATTTATAGTCCTTTGGGTCTATACCCAGTAATGGGATGGCTGGGTCGAATGGAATTTCTAGTTCTAGATCCCTGAGGAATCACCACACTGACTTCCACAATGGTTGAACTAGTTTACAGTCCCACCAACAGTGTAAAGGTGTTCCTATTTCTCCACATCCTCTCCAGCACCTGTTGTTTCCTGACTTTTTAATGATTGCCATTCTAACAGGTGTGAGATGGTATCTCATTGTGGTTTTGATTTGCATTTCTCTGATGGCCAGTGATGGTGAGCATTTTTTCATGTGTTTTTTGGCTGCATAAATGTCTTCTTTTGAGAAGTGTCTGTTCATGTCCTTCGCCCACTTTTTGATGGGGTTGTTTGTTTTTTTCTTGTAAATTTGTTGGAGTTCATTGTAGATTCTGGATATTAGCCCTTTGTCAGATGAGTAGGTTGCGAAAATTTTCTCCCATTTTGTAGGTTGCCTGTTCACTCTGATGGTAGTTTCTTTTGCTGTACAGAAGCTCTTGAGTTTAATTAGATCCCATTTGTCAATTTTGGCTTTTGTTGCCATTGCTTTTGGTGTTTTAGACATGAAGTCCTTGCCCATGCCTATGTCCTGAATGGTAATGCCTAGGTTTTCTTCTAGGGTTTTTATGGTTTTAGGTCTAACATGTAAGTCTTTAATCAATCTTGAATTGATTTTTGTATAAGGTGTAAGGAAGGGATCCAGTTTCAGCTTTCTACATATGGCTAGCCAGTTTCCCCAGCACCATTTATTAAATAGGGAATCCTTTCCCCATTTCTTATTTTTGTCAGGTTTGTCAAAGATCAGATAGTTGTAGATATGTGGCATTATTTCTGACGGCTCTGTTCTGTTCCATTGATCTATATCTCTGTTTTGGTACCAGTACCATGCTGTTTTGGTTACTGTAGCCTTGTAGTATAGTTTGAAGTCAGGTAGTGTGATGCCTCCAGCTTTGTTCTTTTGGCTTAGGATTGACTTGGTGATGTGGGCTCTTTTTTGGTTCCATATGAACTTTAAAGTAGTTTTTTCCAATTCTGTGAAGAAAGTCATTGGTAGCTTGATGGGGATGGCATTGAATCTGTAAATTACCTTGGACAATATGGCCATTTTCATGATATTGATTCTTCCTACCCATGAGCATGGAATGTTCTTCCATTTGTTTGTATCCTCTTTTATTTCCTTGAGCAGTGGTTTGTAGTTCTCCTTGAAGAGTTCTTTCATATCCCTTGTAAGTTGGATTCCTAGGTATTTTATTCTCTTTGAAGCAATTGTGAATGGGAGTTCACTCATGATTTGGCTCTCTGTCTGTCTGTTATTGATGTATAAGAATGCTTGTGATTTTTGCACATTGATTTTGTATCCTGAGACTTTGCTGAAGTTGCTTATCAGCTTAAGGAGATTTTGGGCTGAGACAATGGGGTTTTCTAGATATACTATCATGTCATCTGCAAACAGGGACAATTTGACTTCCTCTTTTCCTAATTGAATACCCTTGATTTCCTTCTCCTGCCTAATTGCCCTGGCCAGAACTTCCAACACTATGTTGAATAGAAGTGGTGAGAGAGGGCATCCCTGTCTTGTGCCAGTTTTCAAAGGGAATACTTCCAGTTTTTGCCCATTCAGTATGATATTGGCTGTGGGTTTGTCATAAATAGCTCTTATTATTTTGAGATACGTCCCATCAATTCCTAATTTATTGAGAGTTTTTAGCATGAAGGGTTGTTGAATTTTGTCAAAGGCCTTTTCTGCATTTATTGAGATCATCATGTGGTTTTTGTCTTTGGTTCTGTTTATATGCTGGATTACATTTATTGATTTGCGTATATTGAACCAGCCTTGCATCCCAGGGATGAAGCCCACTTGATCATGGCGGATAAGCTTTTGGATGTGCTGCTGGATTCTGTTTGCCAGTATTTTATTGAGGATTTTTGCATCAATGTTCAAGGATATTGGTCTAAAATTCTCTTTTTTGGTTGTGTCTCTGCCAGGCTTTGGTATCAGGATGATGCTGGACTCATAAAATGAGTTAGGGAGGATTCCCTCTTTTTCTATTGATTGGAATAGTTTCAGAAGGAATGGTACCAGCTCCTCCTTGTACCTGTGGTAGAATTCGGCTGTGAACCCATCTGGTCCTGGACTTTTTTTGGTTGGTAAGCTATTGATTATTGCCACAATTTCAGCTCCTGTTATTGGTCTATTCAGAGATTCAACTTCTTCCTGGTTTAGTCTTGGGAGGGTGTATGTGTTGAGGAATTTATCCATTTCTTCTAGATTTTCTAGTTTATTTGCATAGAGATGTTTGTAATATTCTCCGATGGTAGTTTGTATTTCTGTGGGATCGGTGGTGATATCCCATTTATCATTTTTTATTGCATCTATTTGATTCTTCTCTCTTTTTTTCTTTATTAATCTTGCTAGCAGTCTATCAATTTTGTTGATCCTTTCAAAAAACCAGCTCCTGGATTCATTTATTTTTTGAAGGGTTTTTTGTGTCTCTATTTCCTTCAGTTCTGCTCTGATTTTAGTTATTTCTTGCCTTCTGCTAGCTTTTGAATGTGTTTGCTCTTGCTTTTCTAGTTCTTTTAATTGTGATGTTAGGGTGTCAATTTTGGATCTTTCCTGCTTTCTCTTGTGGGCATTTAGTGCTATAAATTTCCCTCTACACACTGCTTTGAATGCATCCCAGAGATTCTGGTATGTTGTATCTTGGTTCTCGTTGGTTTCAAAGAACATCTTTATTTCTGCCTTCATTTCGTTATGTACCCAGTAGTCATTCAGGAGCAGGTTGTTCAGTTTCCACGTAGTTGAGCGGTTTTGAGTGAGATTCTTAATCCTGAGTTCTAGCTTGATTGCACTGTGATCTGAGAGACAGTTTGTTACAATTTCTGTTCTTTTACATTTATTGAGGAGAGCTTTACTTCCAAGTATATGGTCAATTTTGGAATAGGTGCTGAAAAAAATGTATATTCTGTTGATTTGGGGTGGAGAGTTCTGTAGATGTCTATTAGGTCCGCTTGGTGCAGAGCTGAGTTCAATTCCTGGGTATCCTTGTTGACTTTCTGTCTCGTTGATCTGTCTAATGTTGACAGTGGGGTGTTAAAGTCTCCCATTATTAATGTGTGGGACTCTAAGTCTCTTTGTAGGTCACTCAGGACTTGCTTTATGAATCTGGGTGCTCCTGTATTGGGTGCATATATATTTAGGATAGTTAGCTCTTCTTGTTGAATTAATCCCTTTACCATTATGTAATGGCCTTCTTTGTCTCTTTTGATCTTTGTTGGTTTAAAGTCTGTTTTATCAGAGACTAGGATTGCAACCCCTGCCTTTTTTTGTTTTCCATTTGCTTGGTAGATCTTCCTCCATCCTTTTATTTTGAGCCTATGTGTGTCTCTGCACATGAGATGGGTTTCCTGAATACAGCACACTGATGGGTCTTGAGTCTTTATCCAATTTGCCAGTCTGTGTCTTTTAATTGGAGCATTTAGTCCATTTACATTTAAAGTTAATATTGTTATGTGTGAATTTGATCCTGTCATTATGATGTTAGCTGGATATTTTGCTCGTTAGTTGATGCAGTCTCTTCCTAGTCTCGATGGTCTTTAGATTTTGGTATGATTTTGCAGTGGCTGGTACCAGTTGTGCCTTTCCATGTTTAGTGCTTCCTTCAGGAGTTCTTTTAGGGCAGGCCTGGTGGTGACAAAATCTCTCAGCATTTGCTTGTCTGTAAAGTATTTTATTTCTCCTGCACTTATGAAGCTTAGTTTGGCAGGATATGAAATTCTGGGTTGAAAATTCTTTTCTTTAAGAATGTTGAATATTGGCCCCCACTCTCTTCTGGCTTGTAGGGTTTCTGCCGAGAGATCCGCTGTTAGTCTGATGGGCTTCCCTTTGATGGTAACCTGTCCTTTCTCTCTGGCTGCCCTTAACATTTTTTCCTTCATTTCAACTTTGGTGAATCTGACAATTATGTGTCTTGGAGTTGCTCTTCTCGAGGAGTATCTTTGTGGCGTTCTCTGTATTTCCTGAATCTGAATGTTGGCCTGCCTTGCTAGATTGGGGAAGTTCTCCTGGATAATATCCTGCAGAGTGTTTTCCAACTTGTTTCCATTCTCCCCGTCACTTTCAGGTACACCAATCAGACGTAGATTTGGTCTTTTCACATAGTCCCACATTTCTTGGAGGCTTTGCTCATTTCTTTTTATTCTTTTTTCTCTAAACTTCCCTTCTCGCTTCATTTCATTCATTTCATCTTCCAGGGCTGATACCCTTTCTTCCATTTGATCGCATCGGCTCCTGAGGCTTCTGCATTCTTCACGTAGTTCTCGAGCCTTGGTTTTCAGCTCCATCAGCTCCTTTAAGCACTTCTCTGTATTGGTTATTCTAGTTATACATTCTTCTAAATGGGGGGAGGAGCCAAGATGGCCGAATAGGAACAGCTCCGGTCTACAGCTCCCAGCGCGAGCGATGCAGAAGACAGGTGATTTCTGCATTTCCATCTGAGGTACCGTGTTCATCTCACTAGGGAATGCCAGACAGTGGGCACAGGTCAGTGGGTGAGCGCACCGTGCGCCAGCCGAAGCAGGGGCGAGGCATTGCCTCACTCGGGAAGTGCAAGGGGTCAGGGAGTTCCCCTTCCAGGGGTGACAGATGGCACCTGGAAAATCGGGCCACTCCCACCTGAATACTATGCTTTTCTGATGAGCTTAGGAAACGGTGCCCCAGGAGAGTATAGCCCGCACCTGGCTCAGAGGGTCCTATGCCCACGGAGTCTCGCTGATTGCTAGCACAGCAGTCTGAGATCAAACAGCAAGTCGGCAGCGAGGCTGGGGGAGTGGCGCCCGCCATTGCCCAGGCTCGCTTAGGTAAACAAAGCAGCCTGGAAGCTTGAACTGGGTGGAGCCCACCACAGCTCAAGGAGGCCTGCCTGCCTCTGTAGGCTCCACCTCTGGGGGCAGGGCACAGACAAACAAAAAGACAGCAGTAACCTCTGCAGACTTAAATGTCCCTGTCTGACAGCTTTGAGGAGAGCAGTGGTTCTCCCAGCATGCAGCTGGAGATCTGAGAACGGGCTGACTGCCTCCTCAAGTGGGTCCCTGACCCCTGACCCCCGAGCAGCCTAACTGGGAGGCACCCCCCAGCAGGGGCAGACTGAGACCTCACATGGCCGGCCAGGTACTCCAACAGACCTGCAGCTGAGGGTTCTGTCTGTTAGAAGGAAAACTAACAGAAAGGACATCCACACCAAAAACCCATCTGTACATCACCATCATCAAAGACCAAAAGTAGATAAAACCACAAAGATGGGGAAAAAACAGAGCAGAAAAACTGGAAACTCTAAAAACCAGAGTACCTCTCCTCCTCCAAAGGAACGCAGTTCCTCACCAGCAACGGAACAAAGCTGGACGGAGAATGACTTTGATGAGCTGAGAGAAGAAGGCTTCAGACGATCAAATTACTCCGAGCTACGGGAGGATATTCAAACCAAAGGCAAAGAAGTTGAAAACTTTGAAAAAAATATTATTATTATTATACTTTAAGTTTTAGGTACATGTGCACAATGTGCAGGTTAGTTACATATGTATACATGTGCCATGCTGGTGTGCTGCACCCATTAACTCGTCATTTAGCATTAGGTATATCTCCTAATGCTATCCCTCCCCCCTCCCCCCACCCCACAACAGTCCCCAGAGTGTGGCGTTCCCCTTCCTGTGTCCATGTGTTCTCATTGTTCAATTCCCATCTATGAGTGAGAACATGCGGTGTTTGGTTTTTTGTTTTTGCGATAGTTTACTGAGAATGATGATTTCCAATTTCATTCATGTCCCTACAAAGGACATGAACTCATCATTTTTTATGGCTGCATACTATTCCATGGTGTATATGTGCCACATTTTCTTAATCCAGTCTATCATTGTTGGACATTTGGGTTGGTTCCAAGTCTTTGCTGTTGTGAATAGTGCCACAATAAACATACGTGTGCATGTGTCTTTATAGCAGCATGATTTATAGTCCTTTGGGTCTATACCCAGTAATGGGATGGCTGGGTCAAATGGTATTTCTAGTTCTAGATCCCTGAGGAATCACCACACTGACTTCCACAATGGTTGAACTAGTTTACAGTCCCACCAACAGTGTAAAAGTGTTCCTATTTCTCCACATCCTCTCCAGCACCTGTTGTTTCCTGACTTTTTAATGATTGCCATTCTAACTGGTGTGAGATGGTATCTCATTGTGGTTTTGATTTGCATTTCTCTGATGGCCAGTGATGATGACCATTTTTTCATGTGTCTTTTGGCCGCATAAATGTCTTCTTTTGAGAAGTGTCTGTTCATGTCCTTTGCCCACTTTTTGATGGGGTTGTTTGTTTTTTTCTTGTAAATTTGTTGGAGTTCATTGTAGATTCTGGATATTAGCCCTTTATCAGATGAGTAGGTTGCGAAAACTTTCTCCCATTTTGTAGGTTGTCTGTTCACTCTGATGGTAGTTTCTTTTGCTGTGCAGAAGCTCTTTAGTTTAATTAGATCCCATTTGTCAATTTTGGCTTTTGTTGCCATTGCTTTTGGTGTTTTAGACATGAAGTCCTTGCCCATGCCTATGTCCTGAATGGTAATGCCTAGGTTTTCTTCTAGGGTTTTTATGGTGTTAGGTCTAACATGTAAGTCTTTAATTCATCTTGAATTAATTTTTGTATAAGGTGTAAGGAAGGGATCCAGTTTCAGCTTTCTACATATGGCTAACCAGTTTTCCCAGCACCATTTATTAAATAGGGAATCCTTTCCCCATTGCTTGTTTTTCTCAGGTTTGTCAAAGATCAGATAGTTGTAGATATGCGGCGTTATTTCTGAGGGCTCTGTTCTGTTCCATTGATCTATATCTCTGTTTTGGTACCAGTACCATGCTGTTTTGGTTGCTGTATACTTGTAGTATAATTTGAAGTCAGGTAGCGTGATGCCTCCAGCTTACCTCAGTTTTCTTAACAGTAAATAAGGACAACAACACATTCATCACTGGGTTTTGGTAAAGGGTAAATGAGTTAACTGGGCCTATTGCCTATACAGATTTAAGCTCTTAATGAAGGTTACCTATTTATTCCTAGTATAATCGTCATTATTATCATTACAGTCTCCCTCTAAAACATAGAATATTAGATTGCAAGAACATGGGACACTTGCTATTACAAAGAGAAACTTGTGGTGAAAGAGAAACTCTAGAGAATCTTAGTTAAAGATTATAGGACCATGAGTTCACCTTGATTTTTAAAAACTTGAGTTTGAATGCAAACAGCCTATTTCTCTGGGGAACGGCCCTTTGCTTTCATCAACTACTCAAAAATCCTGGCCTATAAAAAGTTAAGAAAATAAGACATACAGGTTTTAAACTAGAAATTGAAACTAGAAACCTTAGAGCTGAGAATAGACCATATATACATTTTTGGGGTTTTTTAAGGCTTAATGTTTCTACCCCATCTCAAAGAGTTGGGGAAATATAAATAATGCTATCTGCTGAGAGTTCATAGGAGAGGGGAAGGAAGGAAGGGTCTGGGAGAGGAAGAGAACAACAAGAGGCAGTGCAAAGAGAGGAAGAGAGTGAAAGGGAAAAATTTTAGGAAAGCAATACGGACCGCAATCTTGTCCATTTCACTCAATGCATGTATGTCCCAGAGAGAATTGAAGGTGGAGTGTGAGAATATGAAAATTTGCTCCTCAAGCCAGCCCCAGTTCTCACGTGCCCCTCATCATGCAAGTATCTGTGTTATGTTGACTCAGATTCTAGTGCTTAAAAATATGTATTTCTCATACATTATGGCCCTAAATGAAAGGCATCTACTACATCTGGTGCACAGAAATATGTACTGATTTATCAAACCTGGGAATAAAGCTGGCAGTGTAGAATTCACTGAGAGATTGTCTCAGTCTTCAATATGGCATCTTCTTGAGATTTTCAAGGGTAATTTTGATGGCATATGTCTTTCATCCTTCATGATTATTGTAGAACTTATCACTTAGAAAAAAAACTCCTGTGTCCTGACTCTGCATTTAGCATCCACATTTGAGAATAACCAAGAATTGTTATGGCACATTCTCTATAAGTTTATGCGCAGCTTCTTTCAGACCTGAACCCCAAGGAACCCATTTAGGCCTCCCATTTCAGAGCTCCAGAATGTCACAGGTGTTGTTGTGTCATCTCCATCTCATAAATAGTTGCATCGTATGACTTTCATAGACTCAACAGTCCTAGAATTGATGGGACCCTTTGGGAGAGGATGCAATGATAGCACATTATTCTGTTAAGGGTCTATTTGTCATTTTACATTTTTTTCTTGACATCTGGTTGTGGCAAGATCTCATAGTGACACTTTTCCACTATTTTCATTGTGGTATCCATTGACAACTTAACCTCTGGCTGAGAGGCTTCGAGCATGTAAGATTTTCAAAGCTTAAATCTGAGGAATCCAATGTTTCTCATCTGACTTTAGCTCTCATCATATAATCGATCTTAGTTTTCTTTTCATTAGTCCATCCCAAAGACCAAATATAGTATGTAATCTGATAGACTACGTTGGAAAATGGAAAATGGAAAGTATTTCTCCACAGTATAGAGTCAACATGGAATCTGCCTGCATACACAGTTCCTTTAGTCAAAATGAATACTAGTCTCCTGAAGCATATGCTTATTGTTTTTGTCCTAACTTGCTTTAAGAATAGGGAAGGCACTTCATCAATACACAAATGAATTGGGGGTTCGTGTAGTCAACCAAGAAGTCACTGTTAAAGAGCTTCTCTTTTTAACAATGTCTTCTTGTATCCTCTAACATTTTAAAGAAAATGTCCTATCACTATGTATAAAGCTAAAAAAAAAAAATGTGACAAAAACTCAGTAAAATCAATATTAGTGTGAAGCAGAAGTGACTTTAGAAAAGTTACTCCTGGCCGGGTGTGGTGGCTCACGCCTGTAATCCCAGCACTTTGGGAGGCCAAGGTGGGTGGATCACGAAGTCAGGAGTTCAAGAACAGCCTGGCCAACATGGTGAAACATTGTCTCTACTGAAAATACAAAAAAATGAGCCGGGCCTGGTGGCACGCTCCTGTAATCCCAGCTACTCAGGAGGCTGAGGCAGGAGAATGGCTTAAACCCGGGAGGTGGAGGTTGCAGTGAGCTGAGGTCATGCCACTGCACTCCAGCCTGGGTGACAGAGCAAGACTCCATCTCAAAAAAAAAAAAAAAAAAGAAAAAGAAAAGGAAAAAGAAGTTAGCCCTAAAAGCGTGTTCTTAAAAAAAACTATTACTCATTTGAATGTGATACATAAAATTTATGTATGACAAAAAATAGAAATGCTATGAACAAATTAATTTTTCAATGCTAACATCACTTAATCACTATGGTCCATCAGTAGTTCACACAATAATACTATGCAACATTTAGCCTGACCTCCTTCCTTTATGTGTAATTATTGCCAGAAATGAGATATACCTGCGTCAGTTCACAATTTCAAATTGCCTGTATGTGATAATTTATGTTAATAGCATAATAGCATAACAATGACGGATAATGTGTACCAACATTTACAAATCGGTTGCAATGCATTTCAATTACAATTCTCTTCCTATCTCTGATCAGCAGCGAAATCAAATTAACAGTGCAACCATTAGTTACTGAATTATCCTAACGTGTAGAGCCTTTACTTGGACACCTTTTCATTTGTAGAACTGCTCTAGGATTCTAAGTGCAGCCAAACAGGCAAGAGAATCAACCAAATCATGCACAAGTGCTGCTAATGATTTTGTATGGAGCAACAGAGAATATAATCAGGAGATGACACTAAAGGACTCATGGTCTGGTTAAGACCAAGAAGAGAATGCAGTTGATATTACACCAGAGTGCAATGGCTTGTATTATATGGAATAATATGATATAGGTTGAAAACAAATGAACCAATGGCTCACCTCCCTCTTGTGTCCTAGCCACAGACCAAAGTAAAGTCTGTGCAAAGGTCCCCAAGGGTAGAATTTCAACTGGTCCTCATTTCATTAAGGCTCTTGAGAATCTCAGTGACTCAGTATTTCCTCAAATGTTTGCCACAGCTCAGAATTCAGGGGCATGCAAGGCTTGTTCCATTATTTATGAGGCAGGGCTAGGCCTGATAGGAGCAAATCAAAACACTCTACTCAAAGGAATCCCTTGAAAGTTCAGTCCTTAATCAAATGCACCACGCAGTGCATTTAAAGAAAATGTCTTATAACTTTGTATGTAGCTTGAAAATGTGATGCTCACACTTTCTGTGATAGGAGGGCACACTAGTGCTCCTTATTCTAGATACATGGCCAGATACTTTAACCATTGGGAGCACTACATTCCTTTTGGGTGGAACCCTGTTTCTTTCTTAGGGAAAGCTTGGAACTGTGGATGGTACCCATTTTGGAAATGCCTATCCTATCACCACCACAGCCGCGTGTTGAGGAAATCTTTATGCTTATACCATTTACAACTTGCAATTCCTTCATGTGCTCTCAGTATGTTACCCATTCAGAATATTTTTGTTGCTAAGGAGAAATTATGTAGCTACAGCAGACTTAGGATTTTCCCCAAATTAAGGAATCCTGCAAGCTGTTACTAATCAGGCAAAGAAACCTAACAAGCCAGGAAGTTTATGCATTAGAAATCAGAGAGTCCTTGCTTCTCTACTGGATTCACCTAATACTGAAAAATTCCGTTACTGCTACTTCTACAAAAAAGCTGTCTCTCAAACTCTACGGGCACAGAGGTTAAAAGCATTATGCCTGGAATAGGAGTGCCGGGGTCTGTTTTCCTCCCACCACTTACCAACTGTGTGACCCTAGGAAAATCACTTAACCTTGTTGTGTTTTAGTGTCCTTGTCTGAAAATTAGAAAAACAGTAATGTCATTTCATAGGATTGCTGTGATGATTAAATGGGACTAACACGTGTAAAGCCCTTAGAATATGCCTAGTCATAGTGCTCAGTAAACACTAATTCATCTATTGTTCTACCAAAGAAAAGTACAATATTCACAGACCTAGAAGGACAACTGAAATATTCCAAACCATAGCTGCATTGTACATAATTACTGGACATCACTTGGTCAGAAATTGCAGATACAAGGAAACCTCATGTTTATGGTAGAAGTGGGTCATCAATCAGTCATTCTCTTCTATTGTTGTACTCAATCCAGAGTTACTTGAAATCCAGTTTGGCAATCTCTAGGAGACTTGGTAGGAGATTGTTCTCCACAAGAGATAACATGATATTCTGAACTATCATAGTACCTACTGTCAAACAGGAGTATCTTGAATGATAAGCCTATGAATCCTAGCTCCATCATTATCTAAAGAAACCTTGAGTTGGTGAACTGATCTCATTCCTGATGGACTAATATAAGCACAGTAACATATAGTTATTAAAATGGTATGCACAAATCATACACTTGTTGAAGGCTCACCAATTTTCATTATGTGTATAATACATACAGTCTGAATCCTCTAGATTTTGCATGAGAGATTTCAGAAGCCCAAAAAAGTCCTTAAGTCAGTGAGGATCATTTTTTAAAGCATTATGCTTGTTGAGTAAAAGGTAATGTGTTTTTATACAGTCTAGGAAGTGCTGTGAGCTCTCCAAGCTTCCTTCATTTATCGCTCTAATCAGCAATCCATTGTGCATAAGACCAGATTCCAAATAAAGAATATTCCTTAGAGTGAGTCTATGATGCTACTTGAGAAGTTGTTATCAGGATAGAAGAAGGATCTTTGGTTTACAAATGCTTGTGATTGAATTTTGGTGATCATTTGTTCTCAAACAGGAAAATTTGATATTTCTATTCATTTAAGAAAAAGGTTGTTATAATTGCCAAAAAATAGGCAGAAGTCAGATTTTGTGTTTTTATCGTGTTTCTCTCTAAATGTGGTGCATTGGACGGGCCTGGAGAAAACAAATCATATTTTTAAAAGTAAGCATGGAACTACAAGGAGGCACACCAGACTTGCCGGCAATGCTGCACGTGGATGCTGACAGCCTCACCCAATCTTCACATATTAGCTGGTACAGCCAAGTGAGTGATGCTGCATAAATATGAGAACTGGTGTTGTTAGGCATCACAGCTACCATGATATAATTAGTTACCCATTCTGAGTCCCATTTACCAGTGGGAAGAGAAACCAAAGGGACAGAAAAAGAAAAATATTTCAGATTCAGAAACAATGCTGGTCGTTGACAGGGTTTTGCTATGAGGAAGCTCTCAACAATCTCATCCCCCTGACACTGGCATGCAGCCAGCTGGCATTTCTGTGGGCTGCACTGAGAACCAGTGAATACCATGTGGGCGGTTGTCAACATTAGAAACAAGAAAAATAGAGGGAAAAAATGCATTGAGAGTTATCACATCAACTTTCAGGGCCTTTTTATTTCTATCCAGATGGCACAAATATTCCTAGGTATTGGTACCCACACAATAGGCATCCCGGGATAATAATCATAAGAGCTTTAAAGTTTAGAAAATACTTTTACACATATAGGCCAAGAACTGATGTGGTAGTCGTCAGGTATATCCACACAACTGCTGTTTTTATTTTTATTTTTATTTTTTTAGTTTGCATATGGATCAGAGCTATCTGGACCGGTAAGAAAGTCCAGCAAAATGGAAGTACTGTGTTCTTCTCTTGTAGGTGATATAACAGGTACTCATGTGATGCTGCATGTGACATGTTTGCCACCAGTTCACATTAGAATGCAACGTTCATTAGTTATATACAAGTATCAGAAGTATCTTAGGGGGGCCTCTTGGCCCCTAGGTTACTGGATGATGTATCACCTTAAACAAACCTGGCTTTAAGTCTGAATATTCCACCTATCATGGTACAGTTTAAGATCGCTTATATTTAATTTATTTTTCTCATTTTTGACAGGAGAACATGTCATTCTGATACTTATAAAGCTGATATTGATGGATCTCTATGTGCCAAGTGTTTTCCTGAGTTTTTTTTGGATGTGTTACCAAATGTAGTCCATGAAACAACTCTGTGCAATAGGTATTCTTATTTTCCTCACTATTATTATTCCAATTTTTTATATTAAAAAATCAAGGCCAAAGGGGGTCCAGACGACACACTTATAAGTGATACTGTGAAAATCCCAACCCACACAGTTTGGCTTCAGATCCTGGGTCCTAACCACTATGTACATGGCCTCCCATGATATCTACCTTACCTATGTCTAAGATAGTGCATGTGAAAAAAATGAACCCAGTAACCCAGTATGTAAGAAAATATTTAACAAGTGTTAGCTATCAATATTATAATTAATGTTATTAATACCATGGTAATTATTAGCCTTTGTCTTATACTTTGGGATACTCAGAAAAGGAGACTTCATTTGTTTCAAGAAGAAGATAGATTCCACAGAATCAGCAACTCAAAACAAGTCAAGTATGACAACGGACCTGCTGACACCTCAACAGAGTGGGAGTTGTATATTATGTCAGTGATGGTGAGAAGATTGGTTCAAATGCATCTACTCGGAAAGATAGCATCCCTCTCCAGTGACGTGAAATACAGCACATACTCACACACTTAGAGAAGATGGATATGTGAAGTAGAGGTAAACATGGATAGTACAAATGGAAGGAAGGAAATCAGAGTTACACGCCTTAAATGGCGCCACATCATAAAGCATGAACATGACACAAGGATGGTGAAAACCCCAATAAACAGGTGGGAGGATATTCAGGCCTAGATCATAAATAAGCTATTGGGAAAAACAGTAGAAGGTAAGTGGCTTTTGTTAGTGTTCAACCAGAGGCAAAGGACCTTTAATGTCATCCCTTCTCATGCGTTCATGTTAAACCATGAAGCCACAAAAGAATGGGACTTTCCTTTAAAAATATCAACCTGGATGATGTGCAAATAGTGTCCTCACTACTCCTTTCATGAAGTACGTGGGAGTGTAGGCAGGCTTGCCTTAGTCCCCTCCATATGGGCAACCCTGCATATGTCTAAGAATTTCATGCTCAGCAGCATTACACACTCTCCAGGCCAGTGTAGTCTATGGTCACTTTTCCATTTTCCTTAGGATTATGATGAAGAAGAAGGGAGAATAAATTAAGCTTCCATCCTCCCAGCCCCAGCTATTCATGCAGTGGTTTCCAAAAGAAGCAGATGGGAGGTATATGTTCTTCAAACACTTAAGTTGCCAAGGGCCAGCTATGACCTGGCACAAAAGCACCATCTATTTGCTGTAACTCCATCTTTATCTTCGCCACAGCCTTCTTTTCTGAATATCAGGCTCACATACCTAAAATCCTACTCATTCTCTCCATTTAGATATCTAACAGGCATCTCAAATTTAGTATGTTCAAAATGGAAACTTTGATCTCCCTGTCACCATAAGGGCTCTAAGAATCTTACCCATCTCATTAAAAGGAACTTCCCATCCTTTTTAACTCATGCAAACATATACACTCACACCTCCAGTTGATAGGGGAAAAAATAAATTTTAACCCAATCTGATAAACTTAGATCCAATAGTTTACTTATTCTCTTTAGATAGCTCAGTCTCTTCTGATCTAACAGTGTCTTTTCAGGATTTTGAACAATCTTATCCTTTCCCTGCTACTTGTCAAAATGTTGTCATGTAGAAGAATGTAGGTAATGTGACCTAATGCTGGCACTGGGGAGGCAGTCTGTGAATTCACCCAGTGTTCTCTGCTACAAATGGTGTGGTGAGCTTGTGCTGTAGAGATACAATGTTTCTATCTCACATTTTTCTGAAAGTGAGATTCTGGTGTTTATTACTAAAGTCCATAATCCCAACCATTTAAATCCATTTCCTTGATTCCCATCTTGGGATCCTCTGGCCTCTGTAGCTCCTCACCAGGCCAATTCCTCCAAGATTTCCACAGACCAAGGAAAGCCAGGAGTGCTCACTCAAGCTTATCCCCCAAAGCCACAGCACTATCACTCCTAAACCAATTTGGGCTATAGCAAAGATTGGAATTGTTAGAAGAGCCTACAGCCCGCACCCCCCATGTACCACAGCACTAGCACTCACATTCTCAGAATCCCAAAATTATGTGGATGAATCTAAAGTTCCCTCGTGCCAATGAGATGCTGACCAAACCAAGGGGCAGAAAGATCTCATTATTCTTGCTCTGTCTGCCTCTTCCCCACATCCTCCTGGAACAGAAGGGGCCAGCTTCTGGCTTTCCATTTCCTTTTCCTCATGGTCTCCTTCCATGCCAGGGCAGCAAGCCTCATGGCCTCGCTGATAGAGCTAGAAGAGCAATCCTCTTTAAGTAATAAACGAAACATCCTGCTTAAAATCCTCTATATTTGATTCTTGAAAAGATAAATGAGAAGTAAGAGAATGGAGGCAAAACAAAGCAGTTTTATCTTGGAAAAAAAAAAGCCTGGATTTCAAAATGACTGCTGTGATACAAAGATCACATTTAGTTAACTATGGTATCTTGGACTGACTGTTATACAACCATTTATTGAACACTTTCTGTGGTCAATGTGTGTGAAGTATATTTTGTAATAGTACAAGCTTTACATACATTATCTTTTTTAAACCTCAAAACTACCCAGGAATAAAGGCATTTTTCTTGTTCTTATTTCACAAATCAGGAAACTGAGTCTCAAAGAAGGTAAGCTGCCCAAAAGGAATATATTTAGCAAACATAAGAGCCAGAATTCAAACCTAGATCTGTTTGTCTTGTGACCAGTACACGATGAATAGAATATTTAAAAATACATCAATGAGATTTTCATTTTCATTTTGAAAGTGCAGGATGGTTCATCCCTCAAATTGCGTCTATAACACAAAAAGACAATTTAGTTAAAATTATTGATCACATAATACAAAGTAAATGCAGAATATATAAGGAGGGAAGGAAGGAAGGAAGGAAGGGAGGGAGGGAGGGAGGCTTGGAGGAATTGGCCTGGTGAGGAGCTACAGAGGCCAGAGGGAGGGATGGAGGGAGAGAAGGAAGGAAGGAAGGAGGGAGGGAGGGAGGGAAGGAAGGAAGGAAGGAAGGAAGGAGGGAGGGAGGGAGGGAAGGAAGAAAGGCAGGAAGGCAGGAAGGCAGGAAAGCAGGAAGGAAGGGAGGGAGGGAAGGAAGGAGGGAGGGAAGGAGGGAGGGAGAGAGGGAGGGAGGGAGGGAAGGAGGGAGGAAAGTTCATAGTCCATAGTGTAACTTCCCAAAGACAATTACACATTTGGTAGAGTCATTATTGTGATTTTCTACTTCTCTGTATATATCCAGACTTTAAGAACTCAATATATATTACACTCAGATTAAAACAAACACACAAATTTTTTTGAAGACAGTGTAGGTTATTAGACAAGACAGAGCTCTGGAGTCATACTGCTGGGTTTGCACAATACTTGTGCTCAGGAAAAATTAGCTCTATCATTATCATCACCACTGATAGCTTTCTTAAACACATCTAGCCACCTCCATGAGTTCACCATCTCCTTCCGTAATAAGAAATAAATAAATTTTATTCCTGCTAATGAATGCAGCTTAAATCATTTATTTAAAAATGCCTTAGGTAACTGCCTCTTTACAAATAGTCTTTCAGATTCTGCAGCAAATATCTAGCAATATAGAAGTTAAGTGACTGTACTTACACTATGATTATAATCACACAATGTTAATCAAATAAAAAACTCTAAAATAAATATTTTAAAAGACAGAAAAAGCTAATTGTGAAGATGACAGGATTACTGATATTATTTGTTTGTTTATTTACTGAGACAGAGTCTCACTCTGTCACCAGGCTGGAGTGCAGTGTCGTGATCTCGGCTCACTGCAACCTCTGCCTCCAGGGTTCAAGCGATTCTCCTGCCTTAGCCTCCCAAGTAGCTGGGACTACAGGCATATGCTACCACGCCCAGCTAATTTTTGTATTTTTAGTAAAGATGGGGTTTCACCACCTTGGCCAGGATGATCTCGATCTCTTGACCTTGTGATCTGCCCACCTTGGCTTCCCAAAGTGCTGGGATTACAAGCATGACCCCCCGCGCCTGGCTAATATTCAATTTTTTAACTGTTTTCATAACTCTTAAAGGTATTTGTTTTATAATTTTAAAAATTAATTAAATTGCCACAACAATTTCCATCCTCCACCCCATCACAGATACACAAACACAAGCACATATACACAGAAAACGCAGAATTCTTATTTAAATGCTATTTGTCTTTTACTAAATAGTAAACTCCTTAAGTGCTTTTTATGCATCTTTATACTTCTAGCACTCAGCCCAGTGTCTGGCAAATAGTAGGTACTCAATAAACATCTGTTGAGCCTTTCGAAAATATTAACCAGAGCCCTAATTGGTCTTTTCATATCACTTAACCCAAAGAAAGTGCACATATATTTGATCTATTGGTAGTGACATAGATGACCACTAGAAGCTAACATTTGATGTGTACCGACTCCAGGTAAGGTGCTGTGCTCACATTTAACGTGTGTTATCTCATTCAGTCCATCTGATTACCCATGAGTTGTTGCTATCTTCTTTATTTTCTATTTCCTTTTTTTTTTTTTTTTTGACAGATGAAGAAAAGGAGGTCCAGAAAGTTTGAGTTACGTGTCAAGGTCACACAACCAATGATAAGTTGCAGAGCTGGAATTTCACTCTGCCTGGCTCCCAGGTTAGTGCTCCTAACAGCAAGCCATGTTGCCTCTCCCATCAGCGTTGCATACGCTCAAGTTCCCTACAGATAATTCACATGCGGAATAAGTAGATTGTTGATGACGGCTCTTCTCTGAGTTGTGACAGTAGGACTGTACTGTTCTATACAGTAGCCACCAACCACATGTGGTGATTGAGGGCTTGAAACGTGGCTGGCTAAACTGAGATGTGCTGTGAGAGTAAAACACACCAGAGTTTAAATGTTTGGTATAAGACAGGGAATGTAAAGTATCTTAATAATTTTTTGTATTGATCACATGTTGAAATGATAATATTTTGGATCTATTGAGTTAATTATTTCACTAGTTCAAATAAAGTCTGCAATTTAGTTAAGAATATTGGATCTATGATGATTTCTTAGCGTTGTTAACTTTGCCATGATTATGCAAAATGCTGACTTTAAAAGAAGCTGGGCGAAAGATATACTGGGACACCGTACTATTTTTGCAACTTTTTAATGTCTAAACTTATTTCAAAATATAAACTTAAAAAAAATACTTTCAACTTATTTCTTTCTACTTTTTAAAATAAGGCTTCTAGAATGTTTAGAAATGCTATGTGTGTGGCTCACATTATATTTCTATTGAATAGTGCAATACTAGACCATCAAACTGCAGTAAGAACCAAAGTAACATCCATCCGACTCTTCACTATCAATTGCAGCTCCAAGTTTAGAGATAGTTTAGTTTACCTAAAAAGCAGTTTTATTGTTGGAAATCTAATGGAACCATCAGTTAATGAAGCCTCATAACACCACTAAACCAAAGTGAGTAACTTTTGGATTTGTAGGTCCTCCAGTCAATCTATGACTCCAGGCAGAAATACACTAAAACTTTTCCTGGAAGACAGTCCTGGTCCTCAAAATCTCCTGTGGACCTTTCCACCATCTTCATTAGAAAACTACTCCAATTTTTCATAATGTGAAAGTCAGAACATTTTTCCTCTTGACAATAATATTAAATATGATGGTATTTATGGGTTTTTATTTCTTTTATATCCCCTGGGATTGTGAAGTAGACAAACTATACCCCCCACCTCAAAAAGAAAAAAAAAAAACAGTCTGAGGGCAGAGAATAGGTTATACATTATACACTTGCTCAGAAATGCTGTGAGTTAATGCTCATGCTTGAAAAATTATATTAAGCATGGTGAAGTTATACGGGAATGAGAAAAAATGTATTTAAAAAAACAACAATCCCTCATTTATACTTTTGTGAAGACCATAATGAGTAAGTATAGATTAAACAAAATTAGTAACTCACGTTAGATCACTGCTTACTCCGTATTTATAAATTCAGTATGGTGAACTGATAGGGCATTTAATCACCTCTGAGTCAGGAGACCTGCATACTAGTTCTGCCTCTAAAAAGTCACTCAACCTCATTAATCCTTAGCCACCTCATCTGTAAAATGAGTAGATAGGATTAGACTGGAATTTTTCAAATCACAATGTTATGCCATTGGTAGATAATGAAATCAATGTCAAGGGTCAAGACAAACTTTCTTTAAAATGAAACAGAATAAAGGACTTCAGAATTCAATGCACAGATTAAGAGTCAACATTGTTACATAAAACTTCCAGTATGGATTACCACAAAATTGTTTGAGAATCCCTGTTTAAATGTCTAGAGTTCCTCATACCTCTGAAATAATATGCTTAAAACAAGAAACAAACCAGTTACAAGCAACAAATCCAATTCCAGTACTCCTCAGTCCCCACCAAGCAGTCCAGGACACATCTATGAGGCCTCTAAAAATGGCCACCATCAGTTCTTTCCTTCCCTGTACACACACACACTGCTCACTCATCCCCTTAACGGTGGGGATCTATCCCTACTGCTACCTATCTCCCCTCCCTTGAATCGGGGCTGGCCCCATCACTTGCTTTAATCAGTACAATATGTCAGAAGTGATGTACTCTGACAAGCCCTGGCCTTAAGACTACTGGAAACTTCTGCCTCCTCCTTCCTGCAAGCCACCATCATGTAACACATCAGAACTCTCTGAGACCATGCTGTCCACATGAAGGGGGCATGTGGAGAGGAATGCCTGCCCAGCCACCAGCTGTTCCCAACATCACAGCTGAAGCGGCAGACGTGTGAGTGAAGAAGCCACCTTACAGGTTCCAGCTCCAGCAGATACCACAGAGTGCAGAAGAACCGTATCACTAAGTCCATTCCAGGTTACAGAATGACAAGAAATAATCAATTGTTGTTTTAAGCCACTGAATTTGGGGGTAGTTTGTTATACAACATTAGATTACTAAAACAATGCCCATGGAATTGTCATAAAATTGCTGTGGATCATGGGAGGCTAAATGCTTGTTCATTTGTAACAAAACCTCAGTTTACTCTGAAGGGCTCATTTCACAGTGCCCAGCGTCAGTATTTACTGAGTATTTCTTGGGAACACTGGCAAATCGTGGAAAATGCAATGCAAATTGCAACAGTGCACTAGCAACATAGGGAATTTACTGGATGCAGAGTAAGGTTGTAAGATCTGAGAAAGTATATTGGATTCATGTAAATAAAGGATTTCAAACATCTCGAGATTCGTCATGTTGTTAAATTTGCTGAAGTGTGGATAGAGAGAAATATTCTGGCAGGCAAATGGAGAAGGGAAAGCTATGCTCTTAGACTTTTCTTCTGACATCCTACTCTACGGACAAAAGTGAAAACTGAAACAGCAAATTATTTGCGACTGACAGCCCTTTCATTTGTACCCACAGCTGCTGTTGAGGACCACCGCTGCCTCAGCTTGATCCAATTACGGCACCGTGTACCTTATCACACAGCTTCGTTTTGTTCCTCTCCTGTCCTAGGATCTGTAGCTCATTAAGATAAGATCTGACCGGCTCGGTCAATGCTGAGTTAGAGCTAGTGGCTTCTTTCCATTTGGGCACCCCCATAAGTTTCATGGACTTATATTCAGTCACACAAACGGGAGGGTATCCTTTGCTAGTGCGATTTTCATTTACTCTGCTGTTATTTATCCCAACCCAAGCAATTAAACAAGTAAAACTTTCCAGGCTTTTCCATCAAAAATCTCTTTTCTGTCCCCCTCCCCGCCACTTCCTTTTTCATGAGGGTGATGTGCTGCCTCTTGATTAGAAAAATATCTCTAACAAGGAGGCTATAAATTCACATGGTGTTTTCTGACATGGGTCAAAACGTTCCTTATTTTAGTATTCTAGCTATTCTCCCAAAAAGCCATAAATAACAATAAATGGTAATACAGACTCTTGTCAAGAAAATTCATCTCCTTTACCTTTTGTGAGCTTGATTTCCTTTTATTCTGACAAGGACTCAGTTCCTGACTGTCTGCCTTCATTTATCCCTTATGCTTTAGAGCTGCCTTTTGCACTGGCTCACAGCATAGTCCATATGGAAATTAAATACACCCACATTTGAAATGAGCATGCCTTCCCTCACTGGTATTTGTTTCCATTATGATATATTTATTTCAGTGACAAGGTCCAGTGGGTAAAGACATAGTCAGACCAGAATTACATGAGCAGAAAAAGGATTGAAGTGATTCCCTGGTTACTCAGGCAAAAGTAGCAGAAGGAGAAAGGGGTCCCAGAGGCCTGGTAAGTTCTGCCTGAATTATCCAGATAATTGCTTCAACCTTTAACCTGACAATGGAGACCTGGACTAAAATGACATAAGCCAAATGAAGTTTATGTAACTTATTTTTCCACATTCCACTAATAGTGACAGAAATGAAAGTGAGTGGAGAAGCCTGTCAGGATTTAGGCAGAGAGCTCTAATTCCACGGCTGTGATATTTGTGGGGAATTCGTGAAATGTTGTAGAGGTATATTCTAAAATGAATGAAAAGGAAAAAGAGGAAAAAATTCCAGTTCCAAAATGCTGAACTTTGGATGCTAAAGGGCTCCAGACGAGACCTTATCCTCCTTTTCATCTACTTTCTCTCCTTGAATAATCTCCCTCCAGCCCATCATTTTAAGTACTATTTATACTCCCAAATTTGTAGCTCCACCTAGGACCTCCCCAGAAGTACACACCATGTATACCACTGCAGAAATCACTGCTTATTTCAAATCCTATTACTGCTTCTTCTGCCACCAAGAGTTAACACTTCCTGAGTGCTTTCCATGCCAGACACTGTCCTTAAACATTTACAGGCATGATCCCCTTTAGTTCTTACAGGTTTAGGCAGTGAAATTTATGTATCTGTTTTTTATAGATAAAGAGATGAAGGCTTAGAGAGGTTATGCGAGTTTCCAGTGTTTCAGCTAAAAAGGAATGGAACCTGGACTCAAGGGCAGAGACGTTTGATTCTCAAACCTCTGTTTATGATGTGCTGCTTCTCTATTGTGTTTGCTCTTCCTACCACACATTTGTAATTTGGCGTATGCTACTTTGAATTACCATCATTATGACAATTATCATTTTATACTTAAGTCCTGCTTCTTCCCACCCCAATGCCAGCCCTGATGACAGGGGCCTGTCTGGTGTCTCTGCACACTGTCCCTAGCAAAGCTTTGCATGTCCCATGATTAAATATTGTGATTGAGCTTTCACAGAAAGCCAGCATCACAATTATTAACAATAACCAGGCTAGAAGCCCAAGTCAAGAGGTTTTAAAGAGCATCTTCAGTAATCAGGGTTTTAACTGGTTACCCAGGTCTTTAAAAAACTATAGAACATGTTGTCTGTGCTGTACCTGATTTGTAGAGGGATAATGAAATTCTATGGCTCCCTCTCCAGAATACACTTTGTGGAGATATATAGGAGCTAAATATTAAATGCAGGTCAGATTCCTTTAACTCTGCAAATTATACTTTGGAGGTCACCAGGCCAAAATCTAGGAGACCAGCCTAGAAAGCCTTTTGAGGGTAGGGATTTATGATTCGTGGGGCAAAAGATGTAATCAAAAGACTTGTCCCTAACACTACTGGGGATCAGCCTCTTGTCTTAAGGACTGATTTTTTTCCTGTTTTTAGCTTTTGTCAAATTGTTCTGTCATTTAGTGTCAAGTGGGGCAAGTTCTCTTTCCCTTTGTAACTAATCATTGCTGACATGTAGTTAAAAATCTTTTACTCCAGAGAATCTGCCTGTGGTGTTTTGGGTCAACCTCACCCCGTGTGAAAATACCATACATGGAGTCTCTGAGTCTGGGATCTAAAAATACAACAAGCTTGTTGTATGCTGACACTTTATAGTGCATTAGGTGGGGTCATCTTTCACTGAGGCAAATGTGCTATCCAACAGGTCCACAGCAAGTGTATCACTGGCTTTGTTCAAAGTGTTCCTGGATGCTGCAAATGAAAGAGGACAATAACTCTCCACCTCTTGCCATCCTGTGGGAAAGACTTCGGCATGGTAACTCGCTTTCTCTTGACTTTTTGACGTAGTTAACTCAAAAAGTTCAGCACTAAAAGCCATGTGGCTTTTTGTTTGTTCTGATATTTTATTATATTTTTGTAGCTGTTTATTGTTTTATTTTAAAAATGCTATTTTTTTAAAATCAGCTTTATGGAGATTTTTTTTTTTGTTTTTTTGAGATGGAGTCTGGCTCTGTCTCCCAGGCTGGAGTGCAGTGGCTTGATCTCGGCTCACTGCAACCTCTGCCTCCTGGGTTCAAGAGATTCTCCTGCCTCAGCCTCCCAAGTAGCTGGGACTACAGGCGCAGGCCACCACGCCGGGCTAATTTTGTTTTGTATTTTTAGTAGAAACGAGGTTTTACCATATTGGCCAGGATGGTCTCAAACTCCTGAACTCAGGTGATGTGCCCGCCTTGGTCTCCCAAAGTGCTGGGATTACAAGTGTGAGCCACCACCATGCCCGGCCAAGATATAATTTATATATAGTAAAATTCACCCTTTTTGGCATATCATTCCATGAGTTTTGACAAAGGTATGCAATAATATAACTACTACAATCAAGGTGTAGAATGGTTTCCTTTCCTGCAAATATTCACTTGTGCCCTTTGTAATCAACCTCTCTCCACAACCTCAGTCCTCAACATCCACTTCTCTGTCTTTATAGATTATCCTTACAGAATTATACAATATGTAGCTGTTTAAGTCTGATTTTTTTCACTTACCTTAATGCATTTGAGTTCATCTACTTTGGTGTCTGTATCCGTAATTTGTTCTATTTCTTGTTAAATAGTCTTTCATCGTAAGGATGTATCACAGTTTAACCATCCACCAGTTGAAGGACACTTGAGTAGTTTCCAGTTTTTGGCAAATATGAATAAAGCCACTATTAACATGTGTGTACAGGTTTTTGTATGACCATGATGATGTTTCTACCCCCACTTTGGGTAAATATGGATTGCTGTTTAAATATGGATTGCTGTTTAACTTTATAAAGTTAAACACATATGGTGAGAATGTGTTAAACTTTATAAAAAAAAAACTGCCAGTGTTCCAAAATGGCTGTGCCTTTTGTCATTCCTAACCAACAATATAGAAGTCTTGGTTGTTCTTTATCCACCCTGGCATTTGGTACTATCAGTTTTTGCTGGCTTTTTTTGGCAGGGGAGGGGTATGTTTACTTTTTAACCATTTAGTTGATGATATCTCATTGTGATTTTATTTGCATTTCCATAAAAACTAATGATGTGCATCTTTTCATGTGCCCATTTGCCATCTTTATATCTTCTTTGGAAAAGTTTCAGTTCAAATCTTTGGCCCATCTTTTACTTAAGAGTTGGTTTTATCATTATCGAATTGTTATTGTTCTTTATATATTCCAGATACAAGTCCAAGACACTTAAGAGACATTCAGTTAAAGAGATTAAATTATATCTGGTGTTTACTATTGTAAAGGCCAAAAGGTTTAATACTTTTCCTCACCCATCATAAGGGTCATAGTTGAACCTCCCGTAGCAAAAAGCAAGTTAACAAGAGAAAAACATAACAGATGTATTTAATGAAAATTTTATGTGACATAAGATCTTTTAGATCTTCAGAAATGAAGATAGGGCTTTTAGATCTTCATTTCTGAAGGCAAAGCTGTCGATTTTTATGCTTAGATTCAATGAAGAATGAACAGCTGTGTAGAGATGTGATTGCACAACAAGGTATGATCTAGTGCTGATAGACTGAGGAGGGAAACCCAGCGAGGCCTGTCTGTTCAGATTCTCCTTGACCTCCTTGCATAGCATTCCTTCCTCTCAGGTGTGGGGCAGGGTGTCTCTGGAATCTTCAAGGGAGGAGGGAAAGAGTAACCTTTGCAGACTTTATGGTTTGGTTTGAGGGAGAGGAATCCTAATTTCTATGACCTACATTGGGGAAAAGGAATTCTGGTTTCTACGACTCCCTTTCGGGGGAGAAAAAGGGGCAGGAGATAGAAGGGCAACAGAAGGTCAGAGTGACCTGCTCATAAGGCCCTTCTAATGTCCTTAAGTTTAAAGTACTCAGCATATCAAAATGCCATACTTTGGGGTATTGTGTTCTGAGTCCCATTACAGCCTCTCTTTCAGCGGAACACTGGCAAAAGCAGGAGGACTTAAACCTTTTGCAATCACAAGGCAAGAAAGTGATCAAATGTAGATATGGCCTCTTTTGAATAATGCTGCTTTTCCTCTAATCTTCAGGAGACATCATTTAATGAAAGTAAACTCTTCCAGGGCTCAGCCCTTTGTGCTGTCTTCCTTACCACACATATTTCTCGGTGATCTCATCCAGTCTGTAGCTTTAAATGCCATCCGTATGCAAGATATTTCCACATTTATATCTCCAGCCTGACCTTGTTTTCAAACTGCAGTTTCACATCTCTGACTGCCTACTTGACATCTCTACCTCGAATTAAATAAACATTTTAAAATATAGTAGGTACCAAACGAACACCTGATCTTCCATCCCGAATCTACTCTACTTCAGTTCCCCTCATCCCTACTGAGGGCAACTGTATTCTTCCAGTGGCGCAGGCTAAAAACTTTGAAGTGACTTTTGACTCATTTCTTTCTCTTGCACCCTACAGTAAGTCCATCTGCAATGCTATTGTCTCTACTTTGAACATATATATCAAGAATATGATTACTTCTCAAAAGTTCCACTGCAATCATACTGATCCTAGTCATAGTCAACTCTCACCTGGATTACTTACTGCACTATCTGCCCAAAAGGTCTTTCTGTTTCTCCCTTGCTTTTCCCTTCCTACCTCCAGTCATAGGCTACTATCAACACAGCAACCAGAACAGTTCATTAAAAAAATAATTCAGGTCATTTTAAACCTTTACTTACAACCTTGAAGTGGTAAAAGTCAAAGCTAAAGTCTTCAGAATGGTCAACAAGGCTCTGTGTGATCTGTTCCCTCCCTCATTACCTCCAAATCCCTTTCTGAAAACACTTTAGGACCATGTTATCATCACCAAATTACAACATCAAATTTTCTATGTAACTTAAACGACTGCACTATTAACGCCAAGTGTACGGTGAATCAATAGTAAGGTTAAAAACAAAATTTAGCAACTTGCCCACTTCTAATACCATATTCTAACTAGCAGATATTCTACCTTCCCAGAGGTGATAATACTCTTGTTAAAAATTAAAAATAGCCAAAAATTATTAATTACTTACTGTTTGCTGAGTACTTTTCTTTAATTTTCACAACAACCCCACATGGCGTATAATTGTACCCAGTTTTGAGGGAATGAGCCTGCACTTGAATGAGAACTCCTTCAAGCCAGGCCACGTGGATGACAAGTAAAGGGCAGAGGAGAGTGCAGGTGAGCCAAGCTCCAAACCCACCTCATCACTGCCTTATCCTCTTTCTTTTGCCAAAAGTAGGTCAAAAATCAAAGAAAAAAATACAAAGATTATTTCTTCTAGGTTTCTTATAAAAAATATATCAAAGGTAAACATTTTTATGCTTTGTAAATGTTCTATACATGCCTCCCTCTTCCTTTATTTTTTTTTCTTCTTTTTTTCTTCTTCTTCGCCCATGCCCAAGTAGGTGGCAAAGGCCTTGTAGCCTTGGGAGAAATGCTGCCAGTGAAAATCCTGGGACTGTAAAGAGAATAGTAAATTTATGGGAGAGGAATCAAGTTCTCCTACCCTGGAAACCAGCCAGCCTGATCGATATATAGATCTACTTGGCTTTATGCACTAAATGTTCCTGAAAAGTTGTCTATAAGATAAATATTTGTATACGAAAATCATGTAGGCTCACTGTCTTCCTTTGTGATTTTAGAAATGTGTTCCCACACACAAAGAAAAATATTTACCTCAATATTACAAAATGCTGCTGGTGAAGCCAAACATGTACTTTCAGGAATATTCTGACTTTGTCAACACCACTCATGCAAGTACATCAAACCGACAACCAATCCATACGATCATTGATACTCCTGTAAAAGCACAACTATGTCAAAACACACAATCAATCCTCTTTCAAATATTTAAACAGCCTTCTTAGGCCTTGATGCTGGATGTTTAATAAAACCCAGCAAAAAATATATAAAAATACTTTCAGAGAAGTGTTTAGGCGTCCCCTGCTTCGCAGTTAACAGTTAAGCTGCTACTATCCCTTTAACCAGCCACACACTCCTCCATTAATCAATAAAAGTTTGCTAACCTTAATGAGTATCTAACTGATAAAAAAGAGATTCTATGTCTCTTCCCTGAAAAGAACAATTGTAGTGTCATCTGAGATAAGAGGAATCTTCTTGCTACTTCTATATAACCCTGAAAACTTTAAAGTGAGATGTCAGATCTCACTCAGTAACCCACTAAATAACACACTGAGGGCAAAATTAGAATGTGCCCCCAGTGTGTTAGCTACATAGGTGCCATTCTGTGCAAATTGGAGGACTCATATTTGGGAGAATCTTGATTGACTTCTCTGTAAAAATATGCATAGTAATATCAACCTTATAGAGTCATTCATAGAATTAAGTATTAATTTACTCACATGTATTATCTAATTTAACCTTCATCAATCATGCAGCAAGGATTATCTATCACAATCTGACAGATGTAGAAACTGAGAGTTGAAGGGTTTAAGTCACTCACTCAATGTTAAGCAGCTAATGGGATTTGAATTAGGTCTTTCTTAAGACAAAGACTCTGTTTTCCTTTTTAACAGAGCAGTTATCTTGTTGTGGCCCTCAAATAAGTTTGTACATTTAATGACAAAAGCATTAATCAGCAATTAAGTAGTTGTTGAATAAACAAATGTAGTAAGTGTGTAAATGTGCACGCATATGAACTACATAACATGTATACAAATTTACACCATGGAAACTCTGTTACCTATTACAGCCAGCGGAAGAGAATGCATCCTGAATAGAAAGTTACCAACATAACCAATTATGAAAGAATTATAAGAAACAAAAGCACATAAACACCACTAGCTCTATGCTAAACATAGCCTCCCTTTTCTTGGAATGAATTCAGAAGTTTTCTAGACAAATTTTATTTATTTAAATAAGAGCTATTGGCTTTGGAAGATTTTCATCAAGCCAGGCTATTCAGTGCAGAAACAAATGCATTTGTGTTTAATAATCATACTATTTCTGAAAAGTAAAGCCATCACAATTATAAATATGGGCAAACATTGTCAAATTTTCTGATATAATGTGAGGAAATGCTTATATTGTTACTAAAACATTTGAATTATTAATAGATCTGTTATTAAGAGTGCTGACATTTTGGTTGATTTTTCAACAGCCCTTAATAGAGTGGGGTTTTTTGCATTCTGGTGAGGTTAGCAGGCCAATTTACAGGTCCTAGTTGTAGAGACACAAAAGCCATTATCAGCCAAGGCTGCAAATTCCCAGTGAGGGACATTTCATTGCCACCACTGGTGGCAACCACTGTTTCCAGTCTCCCTAGCTCAGGGATTCCCTAACAAGGTAAAGACTGAATGAAATGAAAAGAACACAACTCTTGGGATCAGGTGTCCTTGGCTTCAATACCAATTTCTTTATTTATTCTTCCATTTAATAAATATTTATTTTCATTAATCAGACACTAACCACTTTCTTAGGAGTTATCAAAACAAAGACCAGTGACTGTAGGTGATGTAAAACTCCAGCAGCCTTCCTCCCTCCTCACTGGACCCTTCTCTGTGGAGGGGGTGTGGGAAGGACTTTCATTTTGAAAATCACACCAGCAAACTGCATGGACTAGTTTCTGACCAAAGGGAAGGAGGGTTCTCTGCATTTCTGGGTCACTGACCAGTAAAGTATAAAAGTGTGTTTCTATTCATGTCTTTGAATAGGGCACAACAGATGGGGAAGTGAGTGTCCTGCCCATTCCCCTCCGCTGGGGCTGTGACTGTCCTAATATAAGCTATTGGCGCCTAACCTCAAGTACCTAGGGCTCTGCCCCCAGGGTCTGGTTTCTAACAGAGGGCAGGGGCTGCCAGAAATGCTGAGGGAGTTAATCCCTCCTGGAGCAGCACTCAATAATGGAGGAGGAGAAAAATGGCCACCTTTCCCAGTCCTTGGGCAACACCTCTGTGGTAAATTCCTCAGCCTCCCAGGGTTTGGGAGGGGAGGGAGCCCTGCACACTTTGTGGCTTCCTTTCATCCTCTTCCAGACTCACTTCCTCATTCTCCTGTTAGTGTTTCCTGAGACCACCTTCCAGATGAATGAGTTATGCTCAGATCCTTGTCTCAGGGGCTGCTTCTGAGGGACTCAACCTAAGACAAAGGTTTAGTGTCTTCAGTAATTTTTTTCGTAAGACGAAAGAACATGTATAAAACTTAATATGCACTCTCAAGGAACAGATCCCACCCCACCCTCCTTCGGTAGCACAGCCTCTACTGCTATCTGGTGAAAATTGACCTGTGAGTCCTCTTCCCTACTCCACCCACAGTCCTGTGTCAGAAATAAATTCGAGGACTAGGAAAAAGAGATTTGGATTTGGTGTTATTCATGTGAATTAATCCAAGGAAATTTAGAATTTCAGAATATAATCCAGGCAGGGAGGGATCAAGTGTGTCTTTAACAAATAAGGCCAGGAACATTCTCAAAAACAAAACAAAACACCAAGGTCAAAGGTATATGGAGACTGGGCTCACACCTGTAATCCCAGCACTTTGGGAGGCCAAGGCAGGAGGATCACTTGAGGTCAGGAGTTTGAGACCAGCCTGGCCAACATGATAAAACCCCATCTCTACTAAAAAGACAAAAATTAGTTGGGCATGGTGGTGTGCACCTGTAATCCCAGCTACATTAGGCTGAGGCAGTAGAATCGCTTAAACCCTGGAGGCAGAGGCTGTAGTGAGCTAAGATCCCGCCACTGCCCTCTAGTCTGAGCGACAGAGCAAGACTCTGTCTCCAAAAAAAAATAAGTGTGTTGAGAAGGAGAAATATAAACCTGCCACAAAGATTAGGCACAGTGTCTTACAAAGGAAAGTATCTGAGAAGGGTAAGGAAGGCAGGCGGTGAGGGGAGGGGAAGTGCTTTCAGCAGTACCAGCAGGCTTTACGTGAAAGTTTATTCTGTGTTCTGGGAAAGACTGGAGAGAAGGAAAAAGCCACGATAGGCAGGAAAGGCCTGAGAACCAGCATTTTAGAATTTGCTGGACACGTCAGGGATTCAATGGCTCCATCATTCTGGCCAGGGTGTTGAATTTCAAGGCCTATTGGAGGAAAACGGAAGGGGATAGGAATGATGCTGGGAACACAGATGGGGAAGGGCTTTAAAAGGATGGGCACAGAGAATGGGGTGAATTAGTGAACAATCAGGTGTCCACTTGGAATACCCTGAAGGCCTATGTGCAGTGCAGAAGCACCACAATTTCACTGCCCTCATCTCCTGACTCTGTGGTTAGAGAGCAATTACATGAATGCTTCAATAAAGAGCTGCTGAAAACGTTCATCAGCGTATTTTTTCTGGAAGTCAGTGAAGCAGACATTGCAGTCAGCCACACTGCAGACTGGCCGATGAGGAAGAGGATTTACCCTCTGACAACCTGGGAAACAGCCTGGCCCATTGGATGGAGAGAACTGGACACCCTTACAGGAAGAGCCTAGCCAGCTGTCTCCAATATTTCATTTTCCTCTCCACTCAGCTCATACACTTCAAGGTAAGAATGTTTCCATCCATCTGCCTCTCCATCCTACCCCAACACACGTATATACATTTCCATGAGTTAATGTTCAAGGAGGCTTGAATTTTTACTCAAAGAGGCATTTGGGGGATGGCAGTGTGGCTGTGGTTATTGTATATTTGAGGGGTGTTGAGATAGAAAAAGAGAAAGCAGAAGTGGTGGCATGGTAGCCTTTGGGTCACCCACTCATTTTCCTCTCACCACCAGTCAGGTGGACATCAGTCTGGAATACAAAGAGAGGGAGACTTTAGGACAAAAAGAGCTTTTTTCATAGATGATGTTATGCAATTCTGGGCCTGTATTAGTCAGGTTTCTCTAGAGGAACACAACTAGTGGGTTAGATGTATATATGAAAGGGAGTTTATTATGGAGAATTGACTCACACTATCACAAGGTAAAGTCCCACGATAAGCCGTCTGCAAGCTGCGGGGCAAGGAAGCCAGTGGTGGATCAGTCTGAGTCCCAAAACCTCAAAGGTAGAGAAGCCGACAGTGCAGCTTTCTGTGGCCAAAGGCCCGAGAGCCCCTGGCAAATCACTGGTGTAAGTCTAAGAGTCCAAAAGCCAAGTAACTTGGAGTCTGATTTTAGAGGGCAGGAAGCATCCAGCACAGGAGAAAGATGAAGGCCAGAAGACTCAGCAAGTCTGCTCTTCCATCTTCTCCTGCCTGCTTTATTCTAGCCTCCCAGCAGCTGATTAGATGGTGCCCACTCAGATTGAAGGTGGGTCTGCTTCTCCCAGTCCACTGACTCAACTGTTGATCTTCTTTGGCAACACCCCTACAGACACACCGAGGAACAACACTTTGCATCCTTCAATCCAATCAAGTTGACACTCAATATTAACCATCACAGGGCCCAAATTAAGTTACTCTGGAGCCCAGGTGCAAAGCACAACAGAGATTTGGGGAGAAGGCCTTTTCTTTCTCTCTCCACTAGTGGGTCTCCAGCCCCACTCCACCCCCATTATTGTGCAGCTCAAGACCCCTAAAGGCTACCAAACTACAAGATTACTGCTGAGCTGAGCAGTCTTCCTCCTCAGGACACAGCCAAGGCTAGGGAAACACCTTGCAAAGAATTTGAAAGACTAAATCCTACGTGACTGTATCCCAGGGTGGGCCTGCACACATACTTAGAGAATCAAGTTGGCAGGGGGAGGGGAACTGGGATTCCCCAATGAGCAAGAGGTGCCTCTGAGTTGGTGATGTTCAGGTAGTAATCTTGTTTATGTGCCATCATGTGGAAGACCTAGGGCTTTCATGTGATATGAGTAGTTAGGCACCCAGAAATGTGGTGCATAAGTAGTTGTCACAGAGCTCACTGCTGGCCCTACATTAGTGAAGATAATTCTGCAGAGCCCATTTGGGGACAACTAAGATATATGAAATGGATGCCATAGCCTTTGAAACATTTCCTAACTCTCAGAGACCAATGAGGAAAAAACATGTCTATAAAAGAAAAGGAATGCCGGGATGAAATCAGAAATGGAAGTCAAATCCATCTTGTGCTTCTGAGTGTTGTGAAACTTACTATCAGAGAGGCAGCTTCACCTGTCTCAGTTCATTAGGAAAAATGCATGATTCTAGAAGCAAAGAGAAAGAGAAAAAATTAAAATCACCTTTTGTTGATTTCTCCTGTCATTCTGGCTGTCACTTAAATATCTGCTTAATTTCTGGAGAAGGGCCTTTGAACAGTTTTATTTAACTTTTCACTTGAGTTGATTGTCCATCTTTTGTTAGTAATATGGTTTGGCTGTGTCCCCATCCAAATCTCATCTTGAATTGTAACTCCCACAATTCCCATGTGTCATGGGATGAATCTGGTGGGAGGTGATTGAATTATGTGGTGGGTCTTTCCTGTGCTGTTCTCATGATAGTGAATGAGTCTCATGAGATCTGATGGTTTTAAAAATGGGAGTTTCCCTGCACAAGCTCTGTCTTTGCCCTGCAGCCATCCATGTAAGATGTGACTTGCTCCTCTTTGCCTTCCACCATGATTGTGAAGCCTCCCCAGCTATGTGGAAATGTAAGTCCATTAAACCTCTTTCGTAAATTGCCCAGTCTTAGGTATGTCTCTGTCAGCAGCATGAAAATGAACTAATGTAGTTAGGCCTTGTGAAAATGCATCACTTTAACCAATCATTAGAGAAATGCAAATCAAAATGAGTTACCATCTCACTTCAGTCAGAATGGCAATTATTAAAAAGTGAAGAAACAATGGGTACTGGTGTGGAGAAATAGGAAAGCTTTTACACTTTTGGTGGAAATTTAAATTAGTTCATCCATTGTGGAAGACAGTATGGTGATTCCTCAAGGATCTAGAACCAGAAATACCATTTGACCCAGCAATCCCATTACTGAATATATACCCAAAGGAATTTAAATCATTCTACTATAAAGACATATGCATACATATGTTTACTGCAGCACAATTTACAATAGCAAAGCCATGGAACCAACCCAAATGCCCATCAATCATAGACTGGATAAAGCAAATGTGGTACATATACACCATAGACTTCTACACAGCCATAAAAAGGAATAAGATCATGTCCTATGGAGGGACATGGATGAAACTGGAAGCCATCATCCTCAGCAAATTAACACAAGACAGAAAACCAAATACTGCACGTTCTCACTCATAAGTGGGAGTTGAACAATGAGAACACGTGGACACAGGGTGGGAAACAAGACCTTTTGGGGGTGGGGGGTGAAGGGAGGGAACTTAGAGGACAGGTCAATATGTGCAGCAAACTGCCATGGCACACATATACCTATGTAACAAACCTGCACGTTCTGCACATGTATCCTGGAACTTAAAGTTAAAAAAAAATTAGGAAAAAAAAGTGTCACTGAAGGAAAAATGAATGGAGGAGATAAATCACTGTGCAAGGGAAAGAATTGTGTGATGGCTCATCAAGAACTAACCTGCATTTGAATAAGACAAAATTAATGACTAGTCACAATTATGCATCCTGTAAATGCCAAAGAATGAAAACCATCTCAATCTATTAAATTGGATGGCCCACCACCATCACCACCACTGTCCATTCATTCAGCACAGCAGTGGAGACAAATCACCCCCTGATCTGTCTTGTATCTAAAAGGCTATTGAAATGACCTTTGGACTGATTTGAGGATGATTTCATCAAACAATTGGCCAAACAGCCAATTTAGCAGTCCTTTGCTTGTTAGCAACTTGCCCTCCTTTCACCTGCCAAGGAATTAATTGTTTAATTAACTTGATTGCCTAGATTAACTAGGTCAGTTTTATGAATAGACATTGCCTTCAAACTTGTATTCACAAATAATTTATTAAAGATTGTGCTTTATTCTGAGATACAAAAGGTACAACACTAGAGGTCAGTAGTTCAAGGCTCTTCTCCTTTTTGGTAACTGAAGAAATACAAGACCTTTTTATGTTTCAGTGTCTTCATCTGGAAAATGGGCTGAGCAGTGACTTTGGGGCTCCAAGTCACTGTTAATATTCTCTGATGCTTCAATTCTGGCAGCAAAGCAGCGAAATGCATTTGGAAGCTCCCATGATGCGTTTTACACTGTCACAGGCAGTTTTATGAGATGTGAGACCTTCTCGTGGCAAAATTCACTTCTCCATAGGAAGGAAATTAGTAATTGTCTTCCTCAGTAAGCTTGATCTAATTCAGCCTACACATTCTGGAGGGCAATTGGGCAGAAAAACCTCGGAAACTATATAGCCGAAGAAAACTTTCTGACTTTAGGAGTTAGGTAATATGTTTTCAAAATAAAGGTATACTTGGGAAAGTTCCTTTGTGAGATTCAACATGGAATAACAAAAAGTTAGGACTTGGGAACTTTGACTAAGAAAGTGTACAAAGGAAAGACCAGGCTGGAGAAAACACTGAGTCCAAGGCTAATATAGATCATGAAGATATAAGTTGCTTGGTTCAGGCTGGGTCTGTGATGAGAGCCTACTCTAATTACAGACATGTTTTACTTGCATTATCTCATTACTCTTTACTAAAATAAATAACCCTCTCAGGTGATTACTGATCTTATCTCCATTTTGCAGATGGTGAAGTGAGGACTCAGACCAAGCATCAGCCATTGCTTAAACCCAGGTATGTCTGACACCAAAAGCTGTGATAGTTCCCTTTACCCAATCCTTTAGGACACATTAAGCTGCCAAGTAGGTTGGTGCTTAGTTTTGGAAATACAGGTCCATTCTGAGTGGTCAGACCATACATTTCCTCATAAAATCTCTTGTGGTCACATTGGATGCCAGTCTGATGGCTTGGGGTTACTAGGTCATGTCGAGGTAGTCTGCAGAAGTTGAATTTAAGGAAAAGGGAAGATTAAAATCAAAGAGCATGTCTTTCAAATTGAGTTGAAATCCTGGGACTCCCCTCCCATCCACTTAGGCCAGATGGGAAACAGTGTGAAATTGAACACAGAAAAATGTTGAAAGGGATATATATTAGAAAAAAATAACTCAAAGGGGTTCAACCAGAAGCACCCAGTCTTGTCTTACTTCACATATTCTCAGCTCTGGTCTTCACATCTCTTCACTGCAGAGGGAGAAGTAAGATCTGCCTACTCTGCTTTTCCAGCATGCTGTAAAAGTAAATAAGGCCGGGCATGGAGGCTCAGGCCTGTAATCCTAGCACTTTGGGAGGCTGAGGTGGGTGGATCACCTGAGGTCAGGAGTTCAAGCCCAGCCTTGCCAAAGTGGTGAAACCCCATCTCTACTAAAAATACAAAATTAGCTGGGTGTGGTGGCACATGCCTGTAATCCCAGCAACTCAGCAGGCTGAGGTAGGAGAATCACTTGAACCCGGGAGGCAGAGGTTGCAGTGAGCCAAGGCTGCGCCATTGCACTCCAGCCTGGGTGACAAGAGTGAAACTCTGTCTCAAAAAAAAAAAAAAAAAAATAGTAAATGAAAATGTGTGAAAAGTGTTTCAATCTTATTGAAATTGGTTAAATGAATTCAGGGTGCTCTTTGTTATGCATTATTACAAATTATCATTGGTATCATAAGTAGCAGCCATTTAAGAGAGCTCTACCCTATCTCCATGCAGAGACTTATTTCTGCCACCCACTCAGAGGTTTTTGATAAAACAGATCTTTCTGCTGTAAAGAAAGTCAGCAGCTGGCTATAAAACTATTTGCTTGGGATTATCCTTTAAATGACACAACTCTAGCAAGTTCCTACTCCATAATATACTTTTGAGTTCTTCTTTTAACCCTCTGCATATTTTCATCTCTTTTCCATGTGTGTGTGTGCACGTGCGTTTATGTGTGTGTTAAAGCCAGACTTTTAGGACTGAGACAGAACAAATGAATGCATCCTCAGGGGAAATGCTAAATCAGTGACATGAAGGTGATTTAAAGGTCTTGAGGGTCATCCAATATCATTAAGCTTAAAGCATAGCCCTGACTTCCAAGGAAATAGAGCCAGCTGAAACTAGCATCCTCAAATTTAAAAACTAAAATAAAAAAGAATGTTGTATTACAACTCCCATGTTAAAATAACTCAAAAAGAGAAAGACATTTCCAGAGAGAAAATAATTTTTTCTCTAGATTCATTACATAGGCGAGTTCAGCGCTTTTCTGAAAAGCTCTGTGCAGGATGCTTTTTAACTCAATTTAGTCCCCACTTTAAATTCTGTTTCTTAGGGCAAGAAAGCTTTTTTTAGAGCAGAGCCAGGTAACAGTCAGCCTCCTGGATAGTCTGAAGCTTATGAAAGTCATACTCATGCCTTTCATCTCTCCATAAAACTGTACACTCTCCTGATTATCCCAAATTACAGTGTTTGCGGCTACTCTCTTTAATCATATTTGAGCAATTCTGTTTAGTTAAAAAAAATCAAATGGCATTTCCCTTTCATAAGGCTTTACACTTCATAAGAGGAGTGAATTCTGTTATTCTTCGTAGCTCCCCATGAGAGATTTTTCCATTAATGTTTTGAAGCCATGATTGTTGTATATCAAGATATTCAGTCTGGCCCCATGGTGGTGGATTGGATTACTTTGCTGATTTCTTACCTGCAGTGTAAGACTCCAATGTAGATTAGGACATGGTTTAAGAGGAATTATCTCCTTTTTTTAATAGATCACATGCTGAGTCTCAAGCTCCAAATTCAACAGAAAATCAAGCTAATTGTTCATTTCTTCCAGGATATCCCTGAAGGATAATTGACCTCTGCAGAGCAACTTCTTAGTAGGAAACTAAATAATTAAGTTGAAGGAAATACATTTCTTGTTCATGATTCCAGTTGTAAAGGGTTTTTTGTATGTGTGATGAGATCATAACCCTGCATGCATTTTATACAAAAGATAAGTGCACCTGTTTCCCCAGTCTGTATTGAACTAGCTATTTTAAGCAAGACACATATCCAAATGACTATTATAGATAAAATCTATACCTTTTAAGGTTATTGAAAGAAAATATTCTCACTCAAATCAGGCCTCTCCTCATCTAAATTGGGTTAATCCTTACACTAAAATAGCCCTACAAAATTATCTGGAAACATACAATATAGACAGTTTTATTAAATAATAGGTTTCATTGTTTTCCTCAATTGACACATTTATATTATTTTAATATACTGTGCTTAACTGCCTATCCTATACATTTTCAGCAGTGGCAGTGATTCATACTTCCCAAACAATAAGAAAAGAATGCTATCCACAAACTCCTAATTCAGTAAGTGCACAAATCAACAGCCCTGATGAGGCAGTTGTACCTTCGATGCTGTTTATAAGCTTCTCAATGAAAAACATTGTAATGTACGGTCTTCTCAAAATAAGAGCACACTGAAAGAGAACTAGTATTTGCTCCAAACTCATTAAAAATTACTCTTCAATTACACAGGCCTTGGCACTTCCTGGAATCAATTCCAATTTAAATCAATTCAGTCAACGTAATTTTTAACTTAACAGTTATAACCTCCAAAGAAAGTTTTGCCATTAAATATTTCAAGGTGCTAGAGAAAAAGGAAATGGTGTTCCCCAGCATAGCCTGAGGCACGGGAAGTCTGCCCTCAGAGAGGACAACTTTGCTAGCTCACTGCACATCCTAACCACCCCTAAAGTCTCTAATTTGTAAATTGCTGAATCAGTTTGTGCACATTTGGAAAATTACTGCTTTCCTGCAATTTTCTGTAAGCTATTGCTAAATTGTTCTGTTGAATGTTAGTGAAAAATTATATTTTTAAACCACCTCTGAATCCTAAAAGCCCATGGCACAGTATTCTGTTTGTGTGAGCAATTTAGCTTTATTAAGCAGCATGACATAGACTGAGCGAGCTAAGAAGCTTGGTACAGTATGTGCCCCAGAATGATTAGCCAGAGAAGCTAATCAGTCTCCATCCTGATTTTGAGAGTGGAATGGACACCTAGCAAGGAAGGAGGTTCTCTTTGGGCTGCTTTCCAGATAGACCTGACTCCCTATTTTCCTTGGATATTATTAGAGAAATTGTTCCAGACAGTGGAAGTTTGGAGAACAGCACTTTCCAGACAGCATTTATTTCTGAACTTCTCTGTATTCAACCTTTTACCAAACCACCAATCATAGAGTTTGCTTTGCTCATCTTGGGCAATAAGGTAATACGATGCCCAAAAAGAGTTCAAAGTACTCTATTCCAAAGGCAGAATTTGTCCATTCACTGGAAAAATGGATTAAGGTAACCCAGCTATAACTCCAAAGGCGAGAAAGACACATTTAAAGTTATCTGTTAGCATACAAAGTGATGGTAGCTCTGCAGACCAAGGCAACAGAAATGGTTACTGAAATCTGTTAGTCTGTTTGTGTCCTCCGACTCATCCCCTGACTGGAAGTTTTAGAGAGGACGTATTGAAAGGAAACTTGCAGAAATTCAGTGAATCGTCCTGTGATGTGCTCTCATGTTTCACTGTGAGAAGTAATATTCTTGCTGAGCAGTTTGTTCCACTATAAATCTTTAGATATGCAGCCTTCTTGAAGACTATTGTATGAATTTAGACACACCATTCTGGAAACTAAATTAGCCTGCATTTACTGGGAAGTTGAATGCAGCCAGACTAATGGTAGTGCAAGTGTAATTGGTTCCCACCATGTGTCACTGTGTATACTTCTCAAGCCCCAGAAAAGATGCATTATGGGACTAATTTTTAAATGTTAATGGATATTGGACACTTGCCAGACACCCAGCTGTGCACAAAACACTGTGATGGTAAATAGCTCATGATCTGTTTAGAAACAAATGATGATGGTTTTTAGGATTCCATGGGACTGACGGCATGGCTACTCGCTCAGACTTGGAGGCTGACCCCATTAATGGCATTGAAGGGGAGCGTTCTGATTTTTACCATCAAAATTAAAGAGCAAGGGCATTGTGTTAAAGCCTAAATTATTTTTGATTAATATTAAGGAAAGTCTAGTCTCTCACACCTATTAACCTTACCTGTGTTAGCATAGCTGTTTGATAAGTGTTTTTGGTTTGTTTGCCTGTTTTCCATGGGATTGGGTCAAAATGAGAATGTCTTTATCAATTAGCTTGGGTGTGAACGCTGCAGTCAGAATGACCTGCTCACTTGTGCTTGCAAAGACAGCCTTGCTCTCCCACCACACACCAGCTACAGGGCTGACAGAATGGCAACAGGTTTCCTTTCACTCGATCTGTTGCTCTTATCATTTTAATTGAAAGTCAACGAATGGAGCATTTTCTGTAAATTCTTTCTCTAAAAGATCTTACTAATTGTATACACTCTGTCAGCCAAGCCTACTAGAAATGGCTTCTTTTTGTAAAAAAAAAAAAAAAAAAAAAGTATTGGTGATGAGCTGTTTTTGATTAAAACACCATTAGGAAGAAGTATCATTCTTAGCATAAGCATAGGAGAGAAACAGAGGCAGGGTGCTGCAACCTACTGTTCCTCTGCAAAGAGGCACAACAGGCTGGTGTATTCTGCATCTAAAATGCCATCTGAGGCTATCAGCATGGCTTAAATATTTCATCAGCCAAGGAGAATATGAACATGAGCCGAGCTGGTCTGACATCATTTCTGGAGATGTGTGAGAAGCACTAGGGGAGCTCTAGTGTGTTGGCAGTTCAACCACTAGCAATTTGTGTAGGGAAAGCAAGAGAAAATGATAAGAGAGGGAAGGTGCTGCCATCTGAATTCAGCTAGCATAAAAGTAAGAAAGTTTGGATTGGGAAGACTTTTGGCGATGATGCTACCCTTTTAGAAATTAGTAAGGAGAACTCACTTCAGGAGGTGGCTTTACGTTAGAAAAACTTTGTGGAGGGATCTTCTGAGTAGCCAGCTTTCCTATTTGCATCTTGTATTATTTTATTGTCCTTAGCAATAGGAGAGCTCAAGCCATGGTGTTGGTCCATTTTCTTCAAGGGCAGTTTAGACCAAAAGACTCTGATGACTGAAAGATACAGATTCAAGTCCTGGTTCTACCACTTAACAAAAACAGTGTAATTTGAGGCAAATTGCAGTCTCTCTAAACTCTGCTTCTGTAACCCTAAACGGGATTATGACTAAAGGTATGTAAAAGCATCTAGGGCACAAGAGTACTTAATAAATGCCAATAAGTAAAACTTTGGTCATGTCATGTAACAAGAGACAGTAACATTTTGAAGCTCTTTATATTTTTTCCTTATTTTAAATTGCAAGAATATGGTAATAAAAATAATATACCTCTTTTATAACATTTTTCTTTAAAAAATTTTCCTTTTTGATAGAAGCTTACTGGAGGGTGTACAGTAGCAACTGATTTTTGGGTATCTTCTAGATATTTCACTCTTCTGCATCTTATAATTGCATCTTTAGGAGGGAGAACCTAGGATAAATGACACAGAAAGCATTAAAAGGATAGGAATTATTTTTCCGCAAACCTAGTTTCCCCAAATTATCAGAGACTGAAGGTCTGAATTCCTCACTTACTAAAATACAGATTTTAAAGGTTTAAATGGAATCTGAAATGGACTCTCCTTATTTGAACTAAAGCTATAATTTGGGGTGTCCTACAACCTGGTTTGGGGAGTCAAGTATTTTATTAGAGACTATTTTAAAATATTACTTTTTAAAAAGAGCTTTATTGATATATAATTCAAATAACCGTAAATTCGTCTATTTAAATTGTACAATGCAATGGCTTTTTGCATATTTGCAGATATGTGCAACAATCAACACAGACAATTTTAGAACATGCTTGTCACCTTAAAAAGAAACTCAGTATTCTTTTCACAATCACCCTGCTATCCCCTCCCCCAAACCCTAAGCAACCACTAATCTACTTTTTGTCTTATAAATGTCCCTATTCTGTATTATCATGTGAATAGAATCATACAACACGTAGTTTCTCTCACTTAGCATAATGTTTTCAAGGTTTACCCATTTTGCAGCAGGTGCCAATACTTCATTCCTTTTAATGGCCAAATAATATTCCGTTGTATGTTGTTTATCTGGTTGTCAGTTCATGGACATTTGGATTGTTTTCCTCTTTTGTCTATTATAAATAATGCTGCTATAGGCATTCATGTACAAGTTTTTGCAGAAACATATATTTTCTTTCTTTTTTTTTTTTCTTTTTTGAGATGGAGTCTTGCTCTGTTACCCAGGCTGGAGTGCAGTGGTCTATCTCAGCTCACTGCAACCTTTGCCTCCTGGGTTTAAGTGATCCTCCCACCTCACCTTCCTGAGTAGCTGGGATTACAGGTGCACACCACCATGCCTATGCTAATTTTTTTGTGTTTTTAGTAGAGACGGGGTTTCACCATGTTGGCCAGGCTGGTCTCAAACTCCTGATCTCAAATGATCTGCCCATCTCGGCCCCCCAAAGTGTATACTTTGGAGCGGAATTTCTGACCATATGGTAATTGTTTAATCATGTGAGGAATTGCCATGCTATTTTCCAAAAGAGTTGCACCATTCACATTCCTACCAGCAAGAAAAAAGGCTCTGATTTCTCCCTGTCTTTGCCAATGCTTATTGTTATCTAACTTTTTGTTTCTAGCCATCCTGGTGAGTTTGAAGTGGCATCTTGTGGTTTTGATTTGCATTTCTCTGATGACTCGTGATGCTGAACATCTTTTCCTGTTCTTGTTGACCATATCTTAATCTTAACCATTATTATAAGGTAACATCTAAGTGAGTAGACTTTAGAATCAAATAACTAACTGCAATACCTTATTAGCAAATATACATAAAAGGAGAAGTTTATCAATACTGCCCAAAGTTCTGAACACTGAGCTGTGGATGAAAGTAAATGAATATGTGAGTAAACTTGTGTGAAAGCAGTAGTATAGGACACTTCCCTACTGAACTCACTATCAGCTTTGCCAGTCAAAAGACTTTTGTGGCAAGGAAAAGGGATGTATACTTCTCTTCCCATCTCAGAATATCGGATCTAGTTGAAGCCATCGATGCAAAATGTTCTCTTAGGCATAAGAAAACTGAGGACTAGGGGATTAAAGTGACCTGCTTCAACCATTTAATGACAGAACCCATGTCCCTGGCTCTGACCTGTTAACCCTTTGACACCATTTCTTTTCTCCCGTTCCATTCCCCATGGGCTCTAATTCTACTTTTCATCCGTTCTTGTAAGCCCCCTGGAACCCTGTAGACCCCAGATTTTATAATAGTCCCCATGTGATGTCTTTGCATTAGCCTGCTGTCCAAAATACCTGTGATTACTTTGTGTGCTTAGATGTGTGTCTTAGTTTCAAAATATTTTGTTTTTCAAAATGCCATGAGCTCAGCATGATACATTTGAAAGTTAATTACCTGAGCAGAATCATAAGGATATAGATTTGAATGGTTCCACACAGACCATCTTCAAACTCTTCTCCAAAAGCAGGCAGCCCCCTGTGACTGCCTCTGACAGATGGCGACCCAGCCTTATCTGGAACACTTTCTCAAGAGCTTGTAAATTTCAGATGTAGTAGAACTCTAATTGTTACTAAGTCCTCTTCTATACTGAGCAAAGTCTGCCTCCCTAACCTTCCCCATTGGTCCTAGTTCTGTCTTACGGAGCAACATCCAATAGAAACGTAAGTTCCTTCCTCTTCTAAAGTTCAGACCTTCTACTATTTGCAATCCTCAAATAGCTTCCCTTCCCCAAGGTTTCTCTTCTTCTGATAGGTCTACTCTTGAAGGTCTTTAGAGATTCTTCATACTTGCCTATATTCCTCTTTCTTAGTTTGCTTGCCAGAATGCAAGCTCCCTCAAAGCAGAAACTTTATTTACCTTACTTAACACAACACTATTGCATCCCCAGCACCTAAAAAATGGGCAAGAACTTAGAGTGCAATAAATGGTTTTTGAATAAATATATGTTGAGTGATTGAATCCCAGTTCCCCTCCGAGAATGTGCAGTAATTTGTGATGTCTTGTAGCCAGAGTCATATCATATTCTCCAGAGAATGTTTCACTAGTGTTCAGTAGAAGGAGATTTCTCCCCTTTGTAGAAGCTTAGATAACTAATTTCATAACCTCATGCCTCTGTGCATATAACTCTATAAACTAGTAATGAGGAACTTCCTTGCTTTTCAGGGCTGTAAAGAACCACTGCCAGAGAATTTTATAAATATAAATGCACACTGATGACAATCGAACTGATAACCCTTTATAGTTCATGTTATCATTTCATGCACACTTTTTCAAGTGTACTGTGATGACTTAAATGAAAGTGAATGTCCATCTGGCTTAAAGAATTTTAAGACATTCTAATGATGTCAGGATATCTAGCTGAACAATATGAAATCTAGGGCAATGGACATCTCCATTCTGTCTTGGAAAATGAATACCACGGTCCCTTGGTATTCATGGAGAATTGGTTCCAGGACCCATGAAGACACTGAAATCTGCAGATGCTCAATTTCTTTAGATGGCTCTTAATATTCACCAATTTTGATTAAGAACCTGAGGATACAGGGGGCCAACTGTATCCTGAAGAAGGCTTGTATGGGAAAGACAAAGCCTCTATATTTTATAATTCCATTCAAGTTTCACCCCTAAGAAAATCATAATGGACAATGAGTTTAATGTCCTTGAAATACCTGCTGAATTGTAATCTTCTACTGGTGAATTGGTTTCTCTCTTTAAATCTTAATGATGTCCAGAAGTACTAGGCTGTTCTTGCATTGTTATAAAGAAATACCTGAGACTGGGTAATTTATAAAGAAAAGAGATTTAATTGGCTCACAGTTCTGCAGGCTTGAAAGGAAACAGTGCTGGCATTAGTTCAGCTTCTGGCAAAGCCTCAGGGAGCTTGCCATCAAAGTGGAAGGTGAAGCAATAGCAGGTACTTTACATGGCAAAAGGAGGAACAAGTAAGAGAGAGAGAGTGTAGGGGGAGATGCCACACACTTTCAAATGACCAGATTATCAGAACTCACTATCTTCAAGATCCAGAGTTCTGGATCACAAAGACACCACCAGGCCATGAGGGATCTGCTCCCGTGATCCAAACATCTCCCACGAGGCCTCACCTCCAGCACTGAGGATTATAATTCAATGTGAGATATAAAGGGGACAAATATCCAAACAATATCGCTGGGAATGAGGTTATGATGCTGGGGTCTACAAGCAGAATGCAGGATATAGGAAAAGTCTCTATCAAATAGGACGAATAAGTAAAATAAAAGCCCAATCTTGCCAGCACTGAGGCATAGCAGGAAGAAAAGAAGCAAAGGTAGAGAGTGCAAGTGCATCTAGATATGCAGACAATTCTCCACCTCTGCCCCCTTCCTGTTATGGAGTCACATCCCAAGAGGGGATGACAACTTAAAACTTACAGTCATCGGGGAACTCAGGAGCACTGGGACAAGTGCCACATGCTATTTGAGACTCCAGGTCTCTAGGACATTCTCAGCCTTTGGAATCAAGCCTATTCCCCATGGTGCAGGATCAGTAGCACAGAGGCAGCCCTGGGAAGAGGCCAGATGGATGAACCAGAGGCTGAAGTGAGACTGGTTAAAGCAGAGGTGACTGATATCTTGTTAACTGGCAACTCAAAGTATTCAGGGGAGGGGGGGCTCATAAAGGAGACTCAGATCAATTACAGAACACAAAGACACACATTGTCCTAGCATGCTGGTGTGGTTTGAGTACATTCATGACCCCACTACTAATCTACAGGGAGTGGCACATGGGGAAACCCATGTCGGAAGAGATGGGAGAAATCAACCTGTCACTGCAACTCCTACCCTGCGCCAGGAGATCTGAGTTCTGAGAGTTCTCCCAACCTGTCTATGTGACTCTCCCACACTGTAATATTCTACTCTGTATCTCCATGCTTAGGTCTTTCTCCCATCTCAGCATGAATCCAATAAATTGTAACAATGCCCTGAACAAGAGAGGTTTTTTTTGTTTGTTTGTTTTTGTTTTTATTTGAGACAGAGCCTCACTCTGTTGCCCAGGCTGGAGTGCAGTGGTGTGATTAGCTCACTGCAACTTCTGCAGGGTTCAAGCAATTCTCCTGCCTCAGCATCCCAAGTAGTTGAGATTACAGGCGCCTGCCACCACACCTGGCTCTTTTTTTTTTTTTTTTTTTTGAGATGGAGTTTTGCTTTTGTTGCCCCCACTGGAGTGCAGTGGCACGATCTCGGCTCACTGCAACCTCTGCCTCTTGAGTTAAAGCAATTCTCCTGCCTCAGCCTCCTGAGTAGCTGGGATTACAGGCATCCACTCCCATACCCAGCTAATTTTTGGTTTTTTTTTTTTTTTTAGTAGAGACGGGGTTTCACCATGTAAGTCAGGCTGGTCTTGAACTCCTGACCTCAGGTAATCCACCCGTCTCAGCCTCCCAAAGTTCTGGGATTACAGGCGTGAACCACCACACCCAGCCAATTTTTTGTATTTTTAATAGAGACAGGGTTTCGCCATGTTGGTCAGGCTGGTCTCGAACTCCTGACCTGAGGTGATCTACCTGCCTCGGCCTCCCAAAGTGCTGGGATTACAGGCATGAGCCACAGCACTGGGTTAACAAGAGAGGTCTTAAATGTCACCTGGGTGGGAGGGAGGGAGGGAAGCATTCTGGGATCAAGGGGATACAGGGTTCTACCAGGGCAGCAGATAGAGAGATGCAGGGAAGAGGTTTGCGACAGCACTTGTTTACTCTAATGCCTCATCATTCCCTGCCTCTTAAATGAAAATCCCAGAACTGCTCTCTCAGTTCTCAGTGAAACCACACTACATGGTTTGGTGTTGAGTTTGTGGTTATAATTTTGGATGAGAAAGCACTAAGCTCTCTGACTAAATAGTTTTCGTCATTTTCTTCAGTATTTACAAGGTTGTGCGTGCAGATACTGAATAAACAGACACAGGAGTGAGTGTCTAAGAGAAAAGTACATATTGCAATTGTCTGTTTTGGAAAAGTAATTTCCTCTATCAGTTCATTTTCATCAATTTTATCAATTCACTTAAGTCGCCTAATCCAAATGATATGCCACATATTGAAGCAGAAATGGGAAGGGTTTGGTGTTTCGAATCTCTTTTAGTCCTATGTATTCCTGCACTAAAAATCCCAGGCATTGCCAGCTACAGACTTGACTCCATTTTCATAGCTCTCAGTTTGGGATTCACGAGCCTATTGTGTTACTGAGCTGCATAGAGAGGAAAAAGCCATGTTCATCCCTTCAAGCTGTCTGTAATCATTATGTGATGCGATGCCTCACCCAGGTTCTGTGACAATATGTTGCACGGGAGTTCCTAACAGGAAAACAAGTGAAGCTTTCCTGTATGCTGCTAGAATTGGTGAATATTCCCAATATTTTTTTAAAAAGCAAGGTATAATCAGAAAATATATGATTCCCTTTCTTGACAGATTGATACCCAAAGCAGATTTCACAGATATACTAATTTTAACAAATCCATCTTTGGAAATTTTTTATTTACAGAACTCATCGCAGCCTCCTCCTAATGTAATGAGATTTCATAATGAAGTCCAAATACAATCTGGTAGAGGAAAAGGGCATGTAACACTGATTCTAATAAGCCTGACGAAAATCAATAATGTTGTTAGTTTCCCTGAAACCAGCCTGCATTGGCTCACGGAACTATGTTCTGCCTAGAGCACAGTATTAGTGGTTTATGTTATATCGGGTAGATTTCTTCCATAGGGGGGAAAAAGATAGAAACTTAAAGAAATTAAGAAATGTTTAAAATGTATCTTTAGGCTTCAAATGACCACAAATTTGTTGGCTTCTCTCTTTTAATCCATGCTTGCTTTCTGTGGAAATTGCTTGATGACATCCTTGGTACCTGTTGGTTTCTCTGTGCCTATTTCTGTATCGTCCTTACTGCTGTCTCCTTTCCCACTTCCGAGGTCTCACGTGTAGGAGGCTGCTTACAAGTGTGTTTTGAGGAGGGTGTACAAAGAAAGCCCTGTATCTAGAAATCACTCTTAGAGACCGAAATCTCAGCAATACAGACATTCTTTCACATGAAGTCATTATCTGGTTAAAATGCAAACACCCATGGTAGAATTAGTGGAATTTAAAATGAAACAGTTAAATTTTGGTTGTGGAAAGTAAAGAAAAAGGCCTGGAGGTCCACCCGTCACTCAAGAAATGTTTGGCAGAGGGTTCTAAACATCTGGCGAGGGTTTACAGGCAGGAGGGCAGTTTCATGGGCACAGGAGAAATGTGCAGAGAGGAGAATGGGAGAGGGGGAGTGAGAATTTGATTCATCTTGATAACAGTATTGAGTGTTGTCTATCTATGAAGCAATTGTCCAGTGCTTTGCACTTATTAACTCACTAAACCTTCAAATAGCTCTATGGGATAGATACTATCATTGTCGTCACTCTACAAATGAAGCATCAAAGACCAGAGTCATGTCTGTGGTTAAGAGGAACTGCGGTTGGCGATCCTCTAGGTTCTATCTCTAGCCTTCCCCTCTGTATGGAATTTCTTGCCTTCATGCCTCATCTACTCTTCTGGTGTTAATAGCCACCTCTGTGTTGTTGACTTCCAAATCAGCACCTCTCTTTCTAATCCAAGCTTCAGAGGCTGTGCAGAAACAGTAACAAAACAGAAAATTCTTGCTGTCAAGTCCAATGACCCCCTACTCCTGATAAGATTTATAGGCAAGTAAAATCAGGTTTATTAATTAAGTCATAAAGAGGGCTGTGTTGCTTGGGGGGCTCTTACACATATTGGTTGATTCTTTGTTTGAAAATATCCCTCAAACTTTATGTCTTAGTTAAATCTACCTAAATAGAAATCCTCCTTTGCCCCTCAAGGCTGACTCTCTGAATCTCTCTCCCACTGCATAGAGTCCATAGCCCTAAGCAATTGCCCTAATTTTCCAGGCCCTAGGTTTGCCTCAATTCCAGTCTCACCAGGTGGTGCAGCAGGCAGGTATCTGAGAAACCCCATGTTCATAAAATTTGAATAGAGCTTCTTGTGACCGATTCATCTGCCAAGGGCCAGCACACATCTTATGTCTACTTGTGCGCTGGACTTCCCATAGAGCTTATTTATCGGATGCATATAATGAACCTTAAAAGTGTTAGTTAGCCAATTGTTCACATGTACTTGACATGTTTCTCCAAATACATTGTAAGTACATGGACAAAAAGCACTACATCTTGTATACTTTAAAGCAGCTAGAATGAAGTAGTACTGTGGAGGTGCTCAAAAAGGGTAGATTAATTGGCTGATTACAGAGGGGGTCCAGGATCCTGAAAAAATAGAATGAGTCCACTGATTCTGATTTTCTCCATCTGTGTGGATGTTAGCAGAGAGTTAAACAGATCAGAAAAAGCTATCTGGGTTCTGGACATTGTCCTGAACCAGAACAGTGGAGTCTGGTTCAAATGCAATTAAACTTAACACAGGAAAATGCCAGAGAGAGAACAAAGCCAAACAGCCCAAAGTAGCTCCATTTTAATTTCATTTTTAAGCCTAAAATCAAATCAGCGGATGCTGAGTGCCTACTGTGTACAAAGAAGGCGGTGCAAATCGACAGATACCTGAAAGAGCTGCCTTCTCTTAACCCAAACACCTTTCAGGGCAGAGCACCATACTTGGAGACAGAACAATGGGCACCATATTACATACATGCCTCAAAATCCAAGAACAAATGATTTAAAGTCTCTGAGCCTCATGCAATTTTTGATTTGTTTGTTTGTTTGTTTTATGATGTGCTTGCATCTGAGCGGCAGGAAAGACTAGAGCCATCTTGCTTCTATGTGGAGCCAGAGAATTAAACCAACCCTGGAACTCAGAGGTGGTGCAGTTCAATTCGACACACAAGACTTCTTTAGTCTTTGCTATCTTCAGGAGCCTGTGCTAGACCCTGTGTTGTGTGACAATGTGACTGCGACCCTCGAAGGGCAGCAGCCAACTTATGACTATGAAGACCCAAGCTGAGGATGAATCAGTGCCCTATGAGGACAGCAGAGCAGAAATATGACAGCTAGTGCTTAGTACTGAGGACATCATTGTGCCTCGGAGCTGCCTATGTTAAGCTTCTTGTTGCATGAGATAAATATTTTCCTCTGTGTTTAAGGCATTTTGATTTGCCCAACCCCTGCCTTAACACTGTCTGCAAAAGAGTGGAAAAAAAAATTCTCCTATCTAGAGTATTTCTTCTCTCCTGCCTTTACTTAAATTTTTTTTACAAATATGTACATAGAATTTAAAAATATGTACACAGAATACTAAAAATATGAGGTAATAATAATAACATGTTTCTCAGAGGGATGGTGTGAGGATCAGTAAGATAAATGTGCAAAAAATACTGTAGACACATTAATAATTTCCTTTATTATCTTCATCGTCACACCACCAGACTCCCTTCCTTTGCTCTCTTCCCAACAACACTGCCTGCCGTCAGCGGCGCGGAGTCAGGCAGGCAGTGCTACAGAGTCCCTTCAGAGCTAAGACAGCAGGGATGGAGAGAGCTAAGTGCTGTCAGTTATGTTGGCTAGTGAGGAAGAAGGGGGTTAGCTGCTTCACTCACAATTTTGGAACCCTGTAGCTATTCACCCTGTTTATGTAACAGATGCTAAATAGAAAAGAGATGTCAGCTTGGAAAGCAGAAACCCATACTAACCAACTCTGAAGTGAGAACTCTAATGAAAGCCAAAAATAACAAAGTTCTCTTCTCTGTGACAAGAAAGGGGTATTAAAAATTCAGGCAACCTGAAACAATCCATTCAAAATGGCATAAATCTTCCTGTAACATTTTACCATATTCCTGAATGCAACTTTTTCTACACTCACTCAGGCATGATTGTGATGGAAAGCAAGATGGATGCTATTTATAAACCAATGATTGAAAAAAAAAAATTCAAAACTCTGACCGATTGACCAATGTATCCTATATTTTTAGTGGAAGCCATAGAAGGTATAGTTCTGTAGTAAAATATGTCATTTCAGTGATACACAGTTTACATTCATGTTTTTATTTTTTTAAATCATTATACATCTCCATAGGGTTTAGGTCCCCACTCCCTCCACAAGAAAAAGAGAGAGAAAAATCACAAACATCCAGAGTTAAAAATGTGTATATAAATTATATAAATTTAAATTTATAAATATAAATGTATATAAATTATATAAATATAATTTAAATGCCCTGTAAGTTTTCCTTTCAATAAAAACATTCTCACAATTTATATTTATGTAACCATCATTCAATAATGCTAATGTATAAAAATATTGCAAGGAACTCTTTCTTGTCAATGATCTGGAGATATTGCTATTGGCTTTTATTGGTAAGTTTACTCAGCAACAGTTAGGATATATACAGTCGATTGCATCTTTGTTTTGCACATTCTTGTTCAGGGTAATAAAAAGGGCCAAATTCCTTTAGGTAAACTTTTGCAATGATATTGTGGCAATATATTTGAAATATTTGTCACTCTCCAAGGAATTATACTGATCAACATACAGCAGACTTTCAAATAAATCTAATTATTTGAATATGTTTATGATGGTTACTTAAATAATATTTAAATATGTAAAGATATGGCTACTTAAAAACGTTGCAGTGTTCCTGTAAAATCGAGGTTTGTTTAACTTTGATCAGGTCTCCTCCGTAAGAAGTTTGTACGGCAGTAGCAAAGCCAAGGGTCTTAAACATTCTGAAGCACCTCTTCCGTTCACCCGAAGATCTCAAGCATTCCGGATGCTGTCTCTCTGCTTTGGAATCCTGCTGAAATGAGCAGAAGTGTTCATGTGAGGAAAGTCAGGAAAGTTCATTTTATTCAGAAGTATGGAAAGGGCTGTGCGGATTTGTTTTAATAGACCCATCCTGGACATTGAGAGAGTGCTTTGAATTGGATATTGATATTTTCATTGAAGCTAGAGGAATCTGGAATGTTCACTGGGGTAAAGGAAAGAGATTAAGTTGTGATAACAACAAAAATAAGAAGCGGTGTTTCTCAGCCGGGCACGGTGGCTCACGCCTATAATCCCAGCAATTTGGGAGGCTGAGGCAGGAGGATGACCTGAGGTCAGGAGTTCGAGACCAGCCTGACCAACATGGTGAAACCCCGTCTCTACGAAAAGTACAACTATTAGCCGGGCATAGTGGCGGGTGCCTGTAATCCCAGCTACTCGGGAGTCTGAGGCAGGAGAATCGCTTGAACCCGGGAGGCGGAGGTTGCAGTGAGCCGTGATCGCGCCATTGCACTCCAGAAAGCAAGACTCTGTATCAAAAAAAAAAAAAAAAAAAGGTGTTTCTCACTACTGTGGCTTATGATGTAATGAAAACATGGTTATTCGCCACCATGGCACACGTTTACCTGTGTAAAAAACCTGCACGTCCTGTACATGAATCCTGGAACTTTAAATTAAATTAAGTTAAATTTTTAAAAAAGAAAATATGGTTATTTATCATACGGGAAAGACCATGATGTGTTGACTGGTGTGCACTAGTTGCTAGTGCCCTCTGCTGGACAGAATGAGCATTTCACCAGGAGGGCTGTGGCTGGGCTGTCTCCCTTGTTAGCAGCAGTAAGGATGGATACGTATTTTTCCAATTCAGATGCTTTTGTTGTAAGACACACAACACACAGCATCTCCCTAAGGAAAAAAAAAACATCCAAACTAAAGGCAAGATACAGAGACTCATTCTTACTATGTGATTCTGTTAGGAATAATGGTTTTCAATTTGCATAAACTCTGATAGCATTTTCTTTTTACTTACACTTCCTGCCTTCTTTTAAAGAAACTATATAAAACTCCTTACACTGAAATGTATTCCATAGGAACTCTTCCTATTCTTTTTCTTTCACTCTCTATCTTGGACATATTATTTAAAACATTTCTTTTTAAAAGAATATATCTTATACATATTCTCTCTATATATTTTTTAATATATGTTCCAGTTGTAAAATGCATCAATATAGTGTCATTTCAAATCTAGGCAGTAACCATGACATTGCTCACCTCAAAAGGCTCCAGTTTATCATAAATGATCAGTAGCTGAGAGTGTGAAATCAAAGCTAGAGAAACATGAAAGACCTCCTTCTGGTGTCAAGTCCTTTGAGGCCAGTTCGGACCAGCAGTCCAGCAGTAGGAAACACAGCAGTGGAGGTGTGCAGAGGCTTGTGTGAACAGTTCACCGTTGTTCACACCCCTTGAGTTTGGTTGTTGAATGGAAGGTTGAAACATATTTCCTCAACTCAAAGCAAAACTAACCTGAAAACATAAATTGGCCCATTTGGGCTTCAAACTTGACTCAAATGTACAAAAAGGGGTTCACAAACTTCAGGGAACCTGATTCAACCTTTTAGTTTGTTAAGAAACCCAGAAGAGAGGGCCTTTATAGTTATCAAAGGTCTGCACGTTACCTCGCCAATGGAAGTGTGCTGTTAATAAAAGCTGCTCCCCCACGTGTCGGGGGCACCAACCCACTGTGCCTCAGAAGTCCCCAAATGTCTGGCATGGTACTAACCTTTTTTTTAGGCTAAATTTATACTCTATCCAGTTAAACTGTGATGAGCAGAGTGTCAGTTACTTCAGTTAAACAAATAGCTAATTCTGAAAATAATATTAAAATTAACTTTGATAAGGTTATAGACATAAAAATTGAACATATTAAGGTTTATATCATTGTCCACTTTATAATAATAATTTCAAAAACTTATAGCAAGGACACTAATATATTTCATGTTTGCTTTGTACTTTTCTTCGATATATTTGAAAATGTTTGAAAAATGGCTTATACTCCTGTAGCATCTGCTAAATGGTCTCATAAGTGTCAGCACCTTCAATGTCACTTGCTTTCTATAAATAGCTAACATGCCTGAAGCTTTTCAAACATCATGTACTTTGTACCTGGAGGTTTGTTTCCCCTCTGTGTTGGATGCATAGGCAACCCTAATATCATTGTTCTATTTTTCATATTTGGAGCTCTTCTTACCTTTTGTCATATCTGATATTGTTTTAATACGTGGAAATCAGACAAAAATGTCAAAAGAAGAAAGCACCAGCAGAGATGTACTATAAATTGAAACATTTTATATCTACAGTAAAAAAAAACCTTTAATTTTAAAAATGCCAGAAATGATTCCATCAGTATGAAAATAAAGATGTCATGACTAAATAGGAACTTTCAGTCTCTTAGCTGTCAATAATTAATAGATTATTTACACTGGCACACTCACATTTCCCAGCTTTCTGGATTCCATTTACACTTTGATCCTTTGCTCAGCAGCAAATTTAGCATCATTGTGAGCTTCCTCTGCCCAACACCAGCCGCCCATCAGACAGGGAGAGAGCATCATCTGATATGTGCATTTATTAAGGCAGCAAGCTCCAAATATTGGAAAAATGACAAATGCCAGTGTTTCCCGTAATAAACTGGAAAAGAAACAGATTGTTCTTAAGGAAAAATCAATTAGTGAACCCTCTCTACAATGCTTTTCTTAGGAGACAAGATGTTTGCATCCTATGGTGAAGTATAGCTCTTAAAAGATTGTTTCTGATTAAAATCCTGCAGAATTGATAGCACTTTTGCAATGGTTATATAATTTCTTCATATAGAGGAAATCTTAATGTTAAAGATTCACGATGTCTGCTTAATTGTATTGCAAACAGTAGTTTAAAATAATTGAAGTATCATTAACACCCTGATCTTAGAAAAGTCTAGATTATGATGAAAAAATGTACATTTAATGAAGTTTATATTTTAAAAAAGAAAATGAAAACTTATTTAAAAATTATGCCCAAGAAACATATTGTGAAAGTTCACACATCATATTAATGGTCAGAAAAAGCGTTATGAAACCATGGAATCTTAAAAACGTATAGTAATCAATGTGATAATATTTGGTGTAGATGCACAAGACTGTTAGTGTGGAAAATCATTTTGAAGCTGATTTGTCCTTTGATGTTGATTCAGGTTTGCATATTAAAAGATTTTGAACTAGGCCGAAATGATGTGGAGCTCCAATATGCGGTAAAGATATAAAGAAGAGTGAAAAATACACACTGTAGCTGCTATGTAAACAAGATGTCAAATATTATTTGTGGATTTCCTTACTAGAAAATGGTTGTGCAGATAATGTGTCAACATTTGCATTAATGATAGCACTATTAATAATGAAACTGTGCAGGATGAAGCTCTTGGTACCATGTTTCAGCTTGGAATATATTAGGGGAGGGAGAGGTGTATTTCACCTTTCTAAAAACAAAGGTTTCAATATTAAGAATATATTACAAGTACAGTCTTCACGGTGAGTATGCAAATATTATCCTTCTTTCCCATGGCCTCTTTTTGGGCCATATTCATTCAGAATCGAAAAGAGAACAAGGGATTTTTTTAAGGTTATATGAGATTGAAGTGACACCTATACTGCTTTTGTGTCAATTTGGAAATTCTAAGCTCTTTTCAACTGCTCCCCGTTAAGACCAGTCAGAAGGCCAGAGCTGCTTTCACCTCCCTTGAAAGGCTCCATAGACAGACAACCTTTTTTCAGCCAGTGTAGATCTGGTTTTATTGTTACTATCTCATTCTATGGCATCTAACCAACAGTTAAGATAACTAAAATCTCTAGAATTTATGGAGGGCTTTTATTTCAATGAAAGTACTTTTATATCTATTTTTATTAAAACATGAAAACTTAGGGCTCAAAAGAAATTCAAGTTCTCTGGCCCATTTTTCACCTAGACGTTCACTCTCATTTGATATGATTCTAAAATGCTGAAAATACACTTTGCCTAAGAAATGAAGGGTTAGAAATGAACCATTTCCAAGACCCCTTATCACTATGATGTTTTCTTTCTATGATTCTTCTTATGTAAGCTTCCAAATGAGATATTCCAAAAAGAACTTTGAGAAATCTCTGGGGTTTTCTTAGCAGACTACACTAATGGAAAGTTTTTCCATTAATCTATCTTCTATTCCTTGCCCAGAATTTTATAAATGTGTTCAATCACCATATTAATTACGAAGCCACATGTGGGTGTCTAGAACATTCCAGACTCGAAAAGTATTTTCTTCCAACTGAGTGTAATCATGACATAAGCACCTGATCTCGTTTACTTTTCTCTCCAGAGCTGTGTACTTGTCCGCTTTCCAGCCTGACTGTGACTCACAGAGGGAAGAAGAACAAGGCAGGTTTTTCTAGTCCAGGCTTTTTTTTTCTGCTGTGAGTACGTATTTTTATTCATTGTGGTAGGTATTCAGTACCCCAGCAAATTACATCCTTCATGCAATACCACAGCATAGCAATTTCCTTTGCAAAATTCCTTGGCAGGAAATACTACCAAATGCTAACTTTGTCCCAGAAATAACTGCATATTGGACCATATGAAAGATTCTACACAATATACTTTAACTGTGCTTAAAGAAATGGTGATGCCAGGAAAATCGCAAAGTATGAATGAAATTTGAAGCTTAGGATAACTTTCTACCACAAGTTTCCATCCATATGGCAATAATCTTGGGGGAGAAATTACCACTGCATTTAAAAAAGACATCAACGGCTATCTCTCTGGAAGATATGCTTTGCTGGAGGCAGAAAGATGAATGGCGAGTAATATTCTTTCTTGTTAACCTGTTTCACAACATGAAATTATCTTTTTATCAGTGATCTGTATATAATACAGGATTCTACCCAAATGCAAGAAACCCTAGTGTTTCAAGATGATTACAGATAAGTAGTAGAAAAATATTGCATAAAGTTGATTTATTACCAGGCAACCCTACAATATTTAGACAACTAAAATAAACCTAAGCAGGATTCCATTTGTGACACTGGCCAACAAAAAGGTATGGAGTTTTCACTAGAAGTGAATTTTCAGCTTGAGCTATGACCTCTGAAGAAATGAGATTTGTAATGTAAATGCTAATAGAGCCTCTTCCATGGCAGCTTGAACCCACTGCTATGAAAACACAGAATTACAAGCATTTTTCAGCTTCTTCAGTTTAGTTTTAATTACTGCGGAACAGCCTTCTTCTGCTTCTCTAGTCCTGTCTCTGTCAACACTCCACTCTGAACCTGGATTCTCTGAAGCTTCTGTGTTCATAATATAAGCTCGCTCTTTAAGAAGGCTTTGTTTTGCGAGATTCTTTTTAAATCTCTATTTTCAGCTGGATGACTGTAATTCCCTCCTACCATTTCCTATTCACTCTTTCTTTAAATTCTGCCCAGAGAAATAGATATCACTGTGTTCAAAATACTAAGTTCAAAAATTGCAGTTAGAAAAATGACTCCTGAAGGAAACGCACATCCTTATCCTAGGGAAATCCAACGTTAAAATTGGTGTATTGGGCATCCAAGGTGTCTGCAGCCTTTCCCTGCACTGAAACTACTTAAGGCACATTCTACGGCTTTGATTAGCCAGCTTCTCTCTCTGCAAAGTCTGTTTCCCAAACCTTTCAACCTCCCCTCACAGGTTCTTCTCTTTGTATCATCTACACCGGTGGTTCTCAAAGTGTGAAATGCAGAATCTTAAGGGTTCCTAAGAACACATAATGGTTTCAGGGGATCTGCAGGGTCAAAAATTTTTTCATAATAATACTAAGACGTTTACCTTTCTCATTTTGTTGACTGTTGCATGGATTGTGCAAAAGCAATGGTGGGTAAGACTTCCGGTGCCTTAGCAAAATCAAGGCAATGGCATCCACTGTATTAGATAGTTATTGTGCTTTTCAGTTGCCTCACACGGCTTTTGCAAAATCCCATTTCACTTAGAAATATCTTAATGAAAGAATAAAAATTATTAATTTTATTAAAACAATCCTTGAGTATGATATTTAATAATATTATTTATTTTTTATTAGAGACAGGATCTCACTATGTCACGTATGCTGGACTACAATGATGTGATCATAGCTTACTGCAGCCTAGAACTCTTGGACTTAAGGGATCCTCTTGCTTTAGATTCTTGAGTAGCTAGAACTATAGGCATATGCCACCATGCCAGGCTAAATTTTTTTTTCTGTTTTTGAGAGATGGGGGTCTCACCATGTTGCCCAGGCTGGTCTTGAACTCTCAGTATTTAATAATTTAGATGACAAAACAGGAAGAAGACATGCAGCACTTTTGCTGCATATAGAGATACAAGCTTTGTGTCGAGGAAAAGCATTTGTGTGATTGTTTGAGTTGCAAGCTCAACAAGACACTTTGTGGAACATTATTTTTACTTGAAAGAATAACCGACAAGCTATGATTACTCAATCTTGTGTATTTGGCGGACATTTTCCCAAAAAGAAATAAAATAAGCCTAGCACATCAAGAAAAGCAACTGACAATGTTTGCTGCCATTGATAAAAGTAAAAGTTTTGAAAGAAAATTGAAATTTTGGAAACTTGTGTCTAAATGATAAGCTTGCTGCTTCCCAATACTTGAAAATTGTTTAATGAGATTGATGGTGATATCAATGAATGCATTTTTTATATTATATAATGAAATATGTCAATATTTGGAAGATCTGCATAACTCCCTGAATTTATATTTTCAAATGACCATTGAAAAATGTTACAAAATTCATGCGAGGGCAAAATAGCTACTCAAAATTAAAAGCAGACCAAGGGATTTTAATTAACAAAGTATGAAAAGTTTGTTTAATGTGATTTCAGCTTTGGCATTGTAAGTAACCTTTAATAAACAACCACTTGCTAAGTTTTGGTGAAGTATCAAAGAGGAATATTCACAGATGATGATCTTAGCAGACGGTTAAAGTACTCCCCTTTTTCCACTACATAGCTGAGAACAGATTTTCTTCATATGCTTCAACAGGAGTAACATATCCAAACAGATTAACAGCTTGGAAGCAGACCCGACAATCCAGTTTTCTTCTATGGAGCCAGACATAAAAGATATTTACAAACAAACAATGTAATATAATAACACTAGTCATTAATTTTTCTTATCTTTGAAAATGTGGTGTTTTTTGTTTGTTTTGTTTTGTTTTTTTGAGACAAAGTCTCACTCTGTTGCCCAGGCTGGAGTGCAGTGCCGCAATCCCAGCTCGCTGCAACCTCCACCTCCCGGGTTCAAGAGATTCTCCTGTTCAGCCTCCTGAACAGCTGGGATTACAGGTGCCTGCCATCATGCCTGGCTAATTTTTGTAGTTTTAGTAGAGGCGGGATTTCACCATGTTGGCCAGGCTGGCCTCGAACTCCTGACCTCAGGTGATCTGCCTGCCGTGGCCTCCCAAAGTGCTGGAATTACAGGTGTGAGCCACCGTGCCTGGCCTGGTTGTGTTTTATAACAACATTTATGTTAGCATGTAATGGGGCTCGTTATTGTAATTTTTAAATTAATAAATATGTTTAGATTTATCAGTTCTAATTTCTAATATGATAAGTATAGATTGATATAATCCACATAAACAAAAAATCAGGAGAGTTCTCAATAATTTTAAAAAGTATACAGAAGTCCTGAGATTAAAAAGTTTGAGAACTGCTGCTGTACACCCATTTGTTGTCATTGTATTCTAGTAGGCTCATTATTCAGCTACCTTGTTTTCTTTTAGACACGGAGCCCTTAACGTGGGGTCCTAAGTGGATTTTAGAGAGTTCACAAAACTGTAATACGTCACAGAATTTCACTTAGGTATATTTTTTTCTAGGGCAAGAGTCATGAATTTTATAAGGTTCTCTAAGTCATGAGGAATCACTGCTAAAGTCAGGGATTGTATCTTCTCCAGACTCTGCCTAGACTCCATGGCACCTGAGGACAATCAGTATGGAAGTCACTGGGTTCTCTGGTGTCAAGAAAGAGTGACTTAATTTAACAAAATTAAATACTAAATTGATTTACTTGTTCATATTATGTGCAGTACTCTATCAAGGAGCCAGAGCGTAAGGAAGGGACGAGGTAGACAGAATGAAGCTCCAATCGTAGTAACTCTTCCTTTAGCTTTCCTCACTTTCCTACGGCCTTTCTTCCAGATGGATCAGATATCTTTCCTTTTGCTTCTCTAATGCCCTCTGCACATCCTATGATGCAGTGTAAGTTCATGATTATCTTCCCTGCTGGACTGTGAGCCCCTGGAGAACAGGAGCTATGCCTACTCATCTTTGCATGCACTGTGACTGCCACAGTGCCTGGGATATAAGAAATGCTCAACTATTATCTTTTTTAATGCTGTTAGTTTACAGTCGGAAAGAAAAAGCAGAACTCAAATAACTATCATAGTAATGTAAACAATGTGTCATAGTGGCTTAGATTTGGATCGCCTGGATTCAAAGTCAAAGTTCTGCCACTTAATACTTTAGTGACCTTGGACAAACTATTCTTCCTCTCTGTGGATCAGTTTCCTCATCAGTAAAGTAGGAAAAATAATAGAGTCTACCTCATAGCATTGTTAGGAGGTAATTTTTATGAGAATAAAAGAGGCAATTCTTATAAAATTCTTAGAACAGTACCTACACATAGGTAGGCCTCTCTTGGTAAAGAAGATGAGGTCATTCATATCTGACTAAGTAGGCAACATTTGAGTAAAGTGCATTTTATTCCAATATCATTTTAATCATCATTCACACTTTAACACATGTTTGAGGATAAATTTGTAGAAGTCAATATCAGGTAGTAATCAGAGGTTCATCACCTTTTCATTTGATATCTGGCTAATCTCTGATAACTTTTCTCCTCAAGTGACATGGTGTAGCATCATAAGGCGTTGTGCAGTATCAAATGTTATGCACAAATAGGTACCTAATGGTGAGTTTAAGGATGTTGCAGCAGTCCAAGTTCTTTCATTTTCCTGATTATAACTGCATTTGCATAATGTATGAATTCAAACATTATTGCTGTTAAATAATGCATAAATATTCTCTCATGCTGAAATATGTCTATTTCCTCTCCATGAATTCTGTTGAGTATATCCTTCAGTTGTTGTTCTAGTTACAACGTACTTGGAGATCCGAATACATCAGAACCATGACTGAGGGAAATGTCATAGCCAGAAAAGTGCATATTCTCAGAACTGTAAATGAAGTATACATTATTAAATGTGCCAGGTTTTTCCCTCTTCGGGGTGCATTATATTTGGAATCTAATGTTTTCTATTTTAGAAATGGCAAATACTTCCTTGATCACCTGATAATCAGAAGAAATTTGCATGTCTAATAAAAATGTCCTGGAAGGTCTCAAAAAAAAAGAATTTTTTGTTTGTTTTCTTCTGTTTTTCCAAAGTTAAATATAAATATGAACATGATCATACACTTTAGAGATTTTCTTGCATACTAGGAAATACTATTTAAATTATTAGAGGCAATGATAATTGGTATGAACTCCCACTTCAACTTTACAGCTTTAAATTTTCCATTTAATGTACGCTGTATGATTCTCTTATGGAAACCACAGCTGCTTCTTTGTTTTATAAAATATATGTTTAAAACAAAATATGAGTGTTTATTTTTAAATATATTGTCTATTTTTATTTCCCAAAAAAGATGACTTGCCTTTCCAATTCCCTTTCACTTATAAAAGAGATATAGCCTAGGACTTAATTTAGAATCGACTGTAGTAGATTCTCTTGTCTTAGTCTATTTTCTATTTGCTGCTAGTATGAAATAATCAAGTGATCAAAACAGACCACATTTTAAAAATTGTATCTTATTTTGTGATTCAACATTATGATGCCAAAAGATGTCTATCCCCATATTACGATTGCTGTAATGTTACTCACACACATGCAATCACATACACATATGAAGAGAGCCTATTTTCTCTGTCAGATGGATTTTCTGTCACTTCCCTATTCTATCCTCTACTTACTACTGCTGATAAAATGGTGTGATGCATTCAAATGTCTAATAAAAAAAAGGATGTGCCTTTAAAAGAATGCATTTTAATTCTAAGTATTTCATTATAGAAAAAGATAGCTTTGAAATGCATCATAAGAACTTCAAACTTTTAAATGAGAAATTCAAATATATTTAATTTGAAAATTGAATATACCTGTATAATAAAAAAAATAAAATGGACTGTGACATTGCTTGTCAGTTTCACACATGGAACTCCCAAACAAATATTTGCTAAAGAAATCAATTTCATATACAACAACGCTGTTCATTAAATATTTTCCACTTTGCCGTAGATTGTATGCAATGGAGCTATCAAAGCATGAGATAAGAGCTGCAGAGCCCTAGCTCTGGGCACTTCAGATTTAGAGAGTGCAAATTTTCAGTACAAAAACTTGAACCAAATTTGTTTCTTTCTCAACCTCTTTAATGAGCAATTCTAAAGCCCATGGAGCAATTGATTTAAAAACAACAACAACCATAGGAAGCAGACCACTGGGCATGGAGATCCAAGGACATCTTCCATTGGAGAGATTGTGGCTACAATTTGGAAGCTTTAAACTCCTGCTCATTTCTCTGCATAGTTTATGCCCGTAGGATATGTTACCTACCTAAATCTTAGTAAACAGAGGGACCGCCTTAAAGCTGCATGCTCAAACATTAGATTATCTTCAATGGAAAAGAGGTTTTATAAAAACTTCAACCCAAATTCCACTTGTAAACCCAGGAAAAGAGAAGACCCAACATCCACCACATCCTCAGATCCACCGGACAAATCCCCAGCCTTAAGTGGCCAAAAGAATTGGAACTTCAGCATTTCACTCTTTACTCTTTTTTTTTTTTTTTTTTTGAGGCTGGATCTGGCTCCCAGCATCTCGACAGCCTGTATCTCGACACCCAGGCTGAAGTGCAGTAGCACAATCATGGCTCACTGCACCCACAAATGCCCATGCCCAAGCCATCCTCTCGCCTCAGCCTCCTGAGTAGCTGGGACCACAAGTGTGCATTTTACTTTTATCAACTATAAAAACTTGATTCAACCAACCAAATGGCATAAGATTTTCGGGGAGCATTGCTGTTTTTATTGAAGCATATTAAATAGTACATATAACTTTGAAACTCAAATTGCATCTGTGAGAATGCTATGGCAACATGGGGAAGTTCTGCAAGTCTTGTAAATCTTATATCTTGGGAGTTCCCAGAACCTTTACACTGTTTTGTGAGTCTCTCCACATTCATTCAATTTCATGACATTTTCTCTACCTTGCAAAGTCCCTCAACCAAAAGAGCTTATTAGTAGAATAAACCTTTTGAAAGACATTAAATTTCCTCAAGGTGCTAGAAAACCACACAAAACGTGAGTCTATTGATTGCAAAATTACTCTGTGAGGTCTGAATATTGTGCTGGGCCCTAATGTCCCAATTGCCTGAACTGACAAGTATTCCTGACTCAAGGTCTTGGGAAGATCAAAGCCCTGGTGACTCTTGCACTCCCCATGCTGTCTCCTTTCTCGCCTTGACTATAGGTCTAATCTCCAGCTCTTACTCATTTAGGCAGTTTCTCTAAGGCTGAGATAAAGGAGTGTTTAATCAGAAAATGTATTAACTAATTGGTGAAGCCTATTATAAAAATCCCCCTAATTACTCTGTGGTGTCAAGAAAAAGGGCCTGTCAAGAGAGTATCAGTGCTACAACTGTGACAGCAAAAAGCAACATTTGGAAGTGCTCCTCCCTTGGGCCTTTTCTTTGATTTTTGCCTTTAATACTGATAAGAAGTGACAGTAGTTGGATAAAACAATCAAAACTTGAGTTGAAGAGCTTATAAACCTTCTGACACTTCAATAAACCAAAAGCTGATATGAAACTAGCAAAATGGTTTTATTTTAACTCTGGCTAGCCACATACCACAGACATGACATCCATTTGCAGAGCTCTGAGCTCTCTCCTTGATATAATATTTTACTAACTCTCATTTCACATCTTTTAAATAAGAAATAAATGCTAAATTCTACCAAGAGAAATAAAATATTTTATAATCTTTTAGACAGTTGTTGTCATCCCTCAGGAGAGCTTTATGCCTGCTGCTAAATGTCTACAAATCAATATTTAATATTTTGAAACATGAAGTCTTAATTATCTATCTCCCCTTTAAGCGTGAAACCCATACTGAGTGAAAATAAAACCATTTGTTGGCTGATAGATTGATTGCCACTTATTAGCACTCTTTTGATCTGCAGGTCAGATTACAGGGCTTCATTCCAGACACATACTATACCTTATCATTTATGCCTTGACGTATGAGTGAGTAGAACAGAATATGGTAACTCAGGGCTATGTGAAGATCTTTTTCACTTTGGTTTATTGGAGTAACACTGACAAATTAAGAAAAAAATAATCTTCAAGTCATAACCATTATTTATGTTCCAGACAGACTTTTTACTCTTAGGTACAATAACAACACAAATTCTAATGCCCTATGTACAAACTAGAACATAAAAGAGAATTGTGTATCTCTCTCCCTACCAAGGGGGAAGGGGGAAATTGTATGATCTTCATCAATTGTGTAATGTTACAAAAGCCCCAATTAAGAAAGGGGGAAAACCCATGGGCTTCTGTGCACCTTTCACCTGCCTATACTTGACCAGAAGCCTTAACTACAACAGAGTTGAACCCTGAGCATGTCTTCTGCCCCTAGAAGTAAAGAGGCCACAACTAGATTGGTAATAAGCTGAATTGTCTTGGTTGTATTTGTCCAAAACATAAGCAGGAGCTTCCTGAAATGAAACACATGGTTAAGTGGGGAAAGGCTTTGTCCACGTTCTAGAACCCGTGAATGTGACCTTATTTGGAAAAAAAGGTCTCTGCAGATATAATTAAGTTAAAGACCATGAGATGAGAGCATCCTGGACTATCCAGGTGGGCCCTAAATCCCATGATAAACGTCTGCATAGGAGTCACACAGGGTAGAGGCACCCAGGGAGAAAGAGGAGAAGGTCATGTGAAGACAAAGGCAGAGGCTGGAGTTATGCAGCCACAAACCAAGTCATGCCTGGAACCACCAGTGGAGGAGGCAAAGAAAGATTTCCCCCAGAGCCTTCAGAGGGAATGCAGCCCATTTGACACCTTGATTTTGGACTTCTGGCCTCCAGAACTGTGAGAGAATAAATTTCTATTGGTGTAAGCTCTAAAGTTTGTGGTGATTTGCTGTGGCAACCCTAGGAAATGGATACACATGGCATGAACACAAGAAGACTTAATGGGGAGCTGATGAGGTAGACAGGCACAGTGACAAATGAGCTGTACTGACTGGTCCTAAATTCAGCTGGGATGAGAGTTCCACAGGTGTTTAGAGGCTTTCCTCAAATTACATCTTTCTTGTTTACCTCGCTTTCTCTATCATTAACACTTTTTGGTCCTTTTTCCTTGTAAATGCACTACATGCCTATACTACAGAATAATGGGATTGTATAGCTTGGGTTTGCACATCAGCTCAGCCACTTAACCTTAATCATCACTTAATCACTCTGAGCCTGTATTCTATTATTTATAAGAAGAAGTTAATAATATCTCCTCACAGGTTTGTTGTAAGATTACAGATATATTTGTAAAGTATTTAATATGGTGCCTGGAATACCATCAATGCGCAATAAGTTATAGAAAAAGAAGCTGCTTTTTCCTCTACACAAGAACAGTAGTGTGTATTAAATTTGGACAGTATTAAATTTGGACGTCATTCTGGTTATAAACTCCAGAAGAATGGGAAGCCTGTCTTTTGGATGTACCTAGCACAAACTTGTGTTAACAAATGTTTTTTAAATGAATGGTGTCACCAAGCTTGCGGCAATTTCTATGTCAAATTACATCCCTTTCCACCCTTAAAACTCTACTTGTCTCCATTATGGCATTTTACACAATTTTTTGGTTCCCATCATTACAAATTAATTCCATTAAGCAAGTCCCTAGCCTTACAATACAGTGATGAAGGTGGATCTTATCTTCAATTCCAAATTCATCCAACCTCTAAATCTTATGCCATCTCCAATTTAGGACCCTATAATGGAAACCACATTAATTCCAACTCTGTCTGGCTCTCTCAGCCCAGGTGCTTAGTTTATTTTATCTCTTAAAATTTCAAATCAAGAAATATTAGCTTCTATTAAGCAAGTCCTTTTACTGCCTCCCTGACTCTAGCCTCCACCTTGGCATAAGCTCTTTGGCATACTCAACTGATTGCCTTGTTCCTGCCATCTACCCATCAATCTCCACACACCCGAATGCCCCGATCAAGTCATCCCTGATGCCTCCATTCATATTAATTTCCTTTTAAAAATTTATTTTACAACATCTGTATGGCATATTGCACAGATTATAGTTCTTTTCATGATAGAACCTCACAATTTAACATTTAGTTTTATCTGCATGTGATATACGTATAATTCCAATATAAAATCTGCTGCTAATACAATTTTATAGATATATAGATGGATATACACATATTTTTACATGTATACACACAACATATATACACATACACACATGTGAGTGTAACTTGTCCAGGTAATCATACATACTCTCTTCAGAAGCAGTCCACATCTTTAACACTCATTAATTATGGATTACATAGTTCATAATGTAGATATTAGGCCCTCAACAAATACTTTTTGATTGATCCTAGATCAGGAAAACTTTATTGTCTAAAAAAACCCAATAGAAACAAAAAATTGAATTGTATTTGCTTAATTTTTTAAATCAATTTTCCATCTTTAGTATTTTATGAGTTATTTTTATTTAAGCAAGTAGGAGAATTTTCCAATGCCAACCCATCTGTTCCTCCTCTTGACTTTGAAGTGGTCGTCAGGCTAAATTGGTAACATCTTTCATCCTGTGGCAACACCCCCATGTTGTCGCAGGCATGCAATTCCGGTTTCATTGCCCTATTGAGCCAAAGGCAAAGAGAAGCAACAAGAGATAAATCCCTTCAAAAACTCAATAAGTTTTAATAATAGCTAACAGACACATAATACTACCCACCATAGAAATGCTTAATTGCTCTTTGTCATTAAGTTGGCTCCAATGATAGAGGCTCTTTGTGAAGGTCCCTTTCCCTTTGGTATTAAACTCTGAAGAATTGGACTGGAAGGGCTTTTGAATACCCACCCACCCCCAACACACACACACACACACACACACACACACACACCCTCTTTCAGCTACCACTGCACTGAAATAATATAAACAAGGAGGAAGCCAGTCTACTTATAAAGTTCTCAAGGGAAGGAATCTCAGTCATTCTAGATAATATACCACAGTGTTTCAAAATCTTCATCTGAGCCAGTTCTACCCTATGTCTTCCAAATCACTCCTGTTTCACCTTAAATGCAATTTATCTTAGGCTGCCCTCTATGGAGACCAAAAACAAATTAACAATATAAGAGTGGGCCTGAAAGTAATAGAATAGGAGACCGTTGCTTCTCTTGGGGATGTTAAATTTATTTCTACATTTCATTTACAATATTCAAGGAAAAAATACAAGTGAATTTACAGAGAGGATTCACTTGTGCTGTGGTCATTACAGTAGTTTTTTTAAAAGCTCTTTTTCTCCCAGAAGAAATCCACTAACTGAACATAAGGACAGCAAATGATTTTTATCAAGTTGAAATGTGGAGAAGAATTAGAGAATGTTAAAAAAGCATATATTGGAACATAAAATCATAGAACCACATTCATATTTAGCCACTAATCCATGTCCACTAACTTTCTCTTGCTTCTTTATTTTCCTCTGGAAATTTAAAGGGGGGTCACACATTTGACAGCAATTTTCCTATGAATTATGAGAAAACTGAGGCAAATATGTGGGACAGAGGCCAGATCTAGGAGAAGCTACAACACTATAAAAACATTGTTTCTGGTGCTTCTCTTTCCTCCCTCTCTACCACCTGTTAAAAGATAAACTAAGACACATTAAAATTTTAGAGAGTTTATTTGAGCAGACAGCGATTCATGAATCAGGCAGCTCCAGACTGTGGGCCATTTTGAGCTCCACTGAAGAAGGAGCATGAGGGGAAGGCTCTTATAAACTAAAGCAAGGCAAAGAAAATATTTGATTGGTTAAAGTGGAGCAGTTGCCTTATTGGGATCATTCCAGTGGAAAGTCCCTAGTCAGAGGTTAGTTGGCACCTTCTGATTGGTTAAGCCTAAATAGTGGAAAGTCGCTAGTTAGGGGTAATTGGTGATTTCTAATTGACCTAGAATATGAAAGTTTACACTGATTTGGATTTCACATTGCTTACTTAACACACGGCACTGGATCTGCCCCAGTCTAATGGTCTTCCAACTAATTATTTTAGCATACCTCAGTCTCTCTACTCAACATTCTCATTACTTTTTTGGAGAAATAAGTAAGATTAAGTGAGAGTTCAAAGCTCTTACAAAGTGCCTGGCTTTAGTACCACTCAATAAATACCATTTTTCAGATTATTTTCTTAAATCCTTAAGCCTACTCTATGAGATAGACGCTATTATTAGGCAAGTTTTACCAATGAGGAAAATGTGGCTCAGAGAGGGTAAGCAATTTATCTAACTCACTAAGCTAGTCAATGCTTTACCTACCACACTACATTGACTCTATAGGAAAAAGGTGCCAGAACACTCCAGCCTTGTTTCCTTCTCTTTTACCTAAGGAGAATGCAGTCCCATGAATAGCTATAGCCTTGCTTCAGAAACTCCACATTCATAATTGGTTTGCAAAGACTGAGGTACAGATGGAGATCAGCTCCAATGACAAAGAAATACATAGAAAGTCCTTCCTTTCCCTGCCTCACCTACATTGCTGCTTAGCATCATGGCCGCCAGAACCAACCAACAGAATCTGGTAAGCCAACTTCTTGGTCAGATTCATCAAACCACTGAAACTGTGGGCCTTCAGGCAATCCCATCAGTTTGTAGAGTTAAAGAATATTAGAACTAGGAGACACCTCAGGGGACAAATAATTGGACTTCCTCATCTTATATTTGAGAAAACAGGACCAGAGCTTAAACAAACCTCCCACAATCGCAGAACCAATATGTGGGAGAACCTGGTCTTGAACTCAAGTCTTTGGACAAGACTCAAAAGATGGACTCTTACTTTATCATATCTGTAGTAGCTGTGGCCTTGATTTGGCATCCCCCTGCCATCCCTGGATAGCAAAATGATCATAGCTTCTGCTTACAAAATTCCTTCCACTTCGAGCCAAACATTATGACATCATGATACTTTTCTAGAGTTGTAATTCATTGTAGACGCATTTGTGTTTCTGCTATATATGTTCATTACTTTTCAACATTTAAAAACCAACTAGGATATAAGTCCTTAAAGATAGACTCTGTCTATTTTTCTCTTTGTGTGTTTTACTCTTTTCCTCACCCTATAATATACTGCAGTTCTCAAATCCACCCAGCAGGCTATTCAAAGACACCTTGCATGGCAAGATTCTCCTTTTATAAATATGAGATCTGAGAATTGTGTAAAAAGTTACAGTTTTTCATGACTAGAGGAAATTTTTGCCTCCATGGACTTTTTTTTTACTAGTAAAATAATTTTTCAAATTCTATGAGCAAATTTAAAACCAGTGAAACAAAAACACACCAGTATTCCAAGCTGCTATAGATTGAATACTTATGCCCCCCAAAATTCAAATGTTGAAGCCTAACCTGAATGTGATGGTATTTGAAGGTGGCGATTGTAGACATGGATTAGATTACGAGGGCAGAGCCTTTATGAATGGGATGAGTACCCTTATAAAAGTTACCCCATAGTTCTCTCTCCTTCCTTCTGTCACCTGAGGTGGCAGCAAGAAGACAGCTGTCTATGAATCAGGAAGTGGGTCCTCACCAGACAATAAATCTGCCCGTGCCTTGATCTTGAACTTCCCAGCCTCTGGAACTGTGAGAAATAAATTTCTGTTGTTTATTACCACCCAGTCTGTGGTAATTTATTATAGCAATCCAAACAAAGCAGCCCAAACAAAGACATGATCTATTATAGCAGCCCAAACAAAGACATGATCCAAATGTCCAAGACAGCTACTTTTCCCAAAGGCCATTCATATTAGTGAATCATAATGGTTGGAATCACCATCCATTAACAGTTTGGCCATTCACTGGGTGTGAGGCTCTGCATATTGCTTGCAACCACCACCACTATCAGCTCTACAGTATCTCAAGCCCCATAATCAGTCTCAGGACCTCTTAAATAGAACATGATTCTACTTTAATCATAATCAGCAGAGAAAGTTTGGGCTCCACAATTACTTTTAATGCCATTTTCTTGACAAATGTGCCTTAAAGATTTGTTTAAATTTTGTTGTGCAAACCGCTCACAAATGAACATGAACTTGCTTAAATATCAAGAGTTGGGGTTGAATTTCAAAAATGGGCAATGAATAGGGGAAAAAACAGTGATTCTGTAGAGTAATTCTGAGAGCAGAAAAGGCATGCCATAGCTAATTCTTTTGCCATAGGGCAAATAAATCATTAACTATTATCAGTACATGATCATTAAATATAAAATACCTCTCTCCATTAGGTCTGAGTCTTCAGAATATAATTTGATCCTTTTAAAAAATCACATGAAGCCCTTGACTAACACAGACATGTTTAATGCCTGTTTTGTTTCAGTTCTCATTACAAAGGCTACTATTGTCAGAGACATAATATAATTCCTACCAGAGGACTTAAGAAATAAGATTTAAAACAGGCCAGGGACTTAGTCATCCAGATCAGATTTTCCAAAATGTCCAAAAAATTAATCAGTTCATCCTACACTACAAGAAGAGCATCAGTACTAGCTCATGAATTATGGAGCAGTTAGTCCAACTCTCAAAACTGAAAGTTTCTGGGACAATTCATTAAGAAAAAGATCAATTTGTAAAATCCTGGAGGTTATTAAGTTGTTTAGAAGCAGCCCACAAAATTTGTCATGTCAAACCAATTCCATTTTCTTCTTCAGCCAGGAGTTTGTGAGAGGTGGCATGAAAGATGCAAAGGAGATGGCTAACTCTGTTCTTAATAAGGCTTTGGATAAATCAACATATTGACCATCAACTAATATGTTGTTTGGTTAAATTTAGGGACAACCAAACCACAGAGAGTGATGCAGTAACAAATAAGAGAATCAATCCTTCACCCAATATTTATTGAGTTTCTGGAATGTACAAGGCACCCTGCTAGGTAATGTGTGGGAGACAAAGAAAGTCAGACAGCTGCTCTACACTCAAGATGATTAGTGTGTAGCAGGAAAGGCAGTGTTCATCAACACTACTAGGCATAAAGCCCTGGAGAGAGTTAGGCATTATAGAATAAGGTTAAAAACCTGGACCCTTGAACCAGACCTTCTAGGTGTGAACCCTGGATCTGTTATTTACTAATAGCATGAACTTTGGAAAGTTATATGACTGTTGATATTTAATTTCCTCGTCTGTCAAATAGTGGTGATGACAAGGTTATGTACATGATAGGGTATGGTTAGTATTAAATGAGTTATCACGTGTAAAGCACTTAGAATAGTGTGGGAAATTCAAGGAGAGACATTATTTGCCATGGTAGGTAGTTTTGAAAGGGAGGAGGAGGAGAAGGATGAAGTGAGCAAGAGGAATAAGAAAGACATACTGAAGATGCAGCATTTAAGCTGACTCAAACAGGACTTGGACGTGCAGAGACTGAGATAGACAAAGGCTGTGGTTTATATAAATGCTATATTTGTTTAGTAATAACAAATACATTAACATGTGTAAAATAGATTTCTGTCATATCATTGAATAGTCCAATTTTACCACATCATAATGTCCATAAAAGAAATGACACACCGGGGCCTGTTGGGGGATGAAGGGCTGGGGGAGGGATAGCATTAGGAGAAATACCTAATGTAAATGATGAGTTCATGAGTGCAGCAAACCAACATGGCACATGTATACCTATGTATCAAACCTGCACTTTGTGCACATGTACCCTAAAAAAAAGATAGAAATGAAAGATAAAAAATAAGGACTCATTTACATGGACATCATTATGAGGGCCAAGAAATCAAGAAAAATTAAAAAGAGAAAAAGGGTAAAGAAAAGAGAAGGGGTACCCTGAGCAGCTCAAACACACACACACACACACACACACATACACACACACACACAAACATGCATGTATAGCAGGAAGGTGGAAATTAGAGTAGAAAGGATTTTTTCTATTTCAATTGTATACTTATTCATTTTTCCTTTGTTTAATAATAAGCATGTCTGGCTTCCATCAAAAGATAACAGATATCCAGGCTGAGTGCAGTGGCTCATGCCTGTAATCCCAGCACTTTGGGAGGCCGAGGCGGACGTTCAGGTCAGGAGCTTGAGACCAGCCTGGCCAACATGATGAAACACTGTCTCTACTAAAAATACAAAAATTAGCCGGGCATGGTGGCACATCCCTGTAATCCCAGCTGCTTGGGAGGCTGAGGCAGGAGAATTGCTTGAACCCAGGAGGCAGAGATCATGTCATTACGTTCCAGCTTGGGCAACAGAGCAAGACTCTGTCTCAAAAATAAATAAATAAATAAAGATAACATTCAAACTAGTATAAGCCAAAACGGAAAGTTGATTCTTAGAAAAGAATTGTAATCCAATGACTCCAATGGCAAGCAGTGCTGCCAGGCTGCAGAAGGTGAAGTGCTATCAGGGGCTAAGAGTGCTCACTTACTCTCTCAGTGATACTTCCCTTTCCTCCCTCTCTCTCTCATAGCCAGATGGCAGTCTCCAGAGAAGGTGTATGTGGATTGGTCAGTCACCCCCTCGAATTCTGTAAGGTCTACCCATCTGTTCTTCCCCACCCACATGGACCAGAGCCTTGTACGAAGCTGGACACCCAGTAGGAGACCAGGAGTTGTTGCTGGAGAAGATTGCTGCAGGATTTGACCCCTGCTTGTTTAGACCCCTTCCCTGCTTCCGCCATGTATCTAGAAATAAACTTGGCATAAATTGCCTACTCAATAAATGTTGAGAGACTTACAATTTATATGGAAGCCTTGGTTTACTCCAATTCTTGACATGTTATCTTTAAATGAGATGTTTTCCTTCTTCAATGTGAAAAATGTATATGTTTGAAGAGGTAGTTTTCTTGAGTTTAAGGGAAACCAACACCTGTGTTATAAGTCGGAGACAGGTAACTTCTTCAGGAAGTGTGCCCCTATGTCAGAGGCACACTGTAGGCTCTCTTTCCTGATTCCACTCCTCAGATATACAATGTTTCAACCACTTACTCTTTTTACATAGTCCATATTAGAGGCTGTGAGATCTTTTCTTTATCCCTATCACAGATTCTATGCTCAGATCTTAAAGAAAAGAAACCCTCTTCCCACTAGCAAGTCACCTCTACCACCACAGTAACACATTTCCCTCACACCACCTGAGGACGTGACTGAAGCAATATCGAGGTGGCCACCATGACAGCCAGATGTCAGCAGTCACTGTCTGCACATTCAGCCAAGTTACTACCAAAAGGTCCAGCTGAATGGGCTGATTCACCCGGGCTGTGCAACCACAAACAGTTAATATTTAAATGTACCTGATTTCCCTGCAGGTGGAGAGAGAAGCTAAATTATGAAGCCTCAAAAGCAACACGAATGGCAAACTCTTACAAAATGCAGGAGGTTTCACCATGCTAGTTGCGATGGTGAAATACTGAGTGTCAACTTGATTGGATTGAGGGATACAAAGTATTAATCCTAGGTATGTTTGTGTGGCTGTTGCCAAAAGAGATAAGCATTTGAGTCAGTGGGGTGTGGAAGGCAGATCCACCCTTAATCTGGTGGGCACAATCTAATCAGTTTCCAGCGAATATAAAGCAGGCAGAAAAATATGAAAAGGAGAGATGGGCTTAGCCTCCCAGACTACATCTTTCTTCCATGCTGGGTGCTTCCTGCCCTCAAACATCAGACACCAAGTTCTTCAGTTTTGGGACTTGGACTGGCTCTCCTTGCTCCCCAGCTTGTAGACAGCCTATTGTAGGACCTTGTGATCATAAAGTCAATACTTAATAAACTCCCCTTTATATGTATATACTATCCTATTAGTTCTGTCCCTCTAAGAGAACCCTGACTAATACGTTAGCTCTTTATACAACATTTAAGGTGTATTGTGCACCTGAGCCTGAACACTCTTCATTCCTGTGTATTTTGCCCTCTCAAGGTATCCCACAGACACATACTACCTTAAAATCCAAGCTAAGATTTCTGAAATCACACAGAGAGTTGTATCTTTGTTTGACTCCTTTTGCTCCAACTTTACATCTCATGGGAGAAATATGCTGATGTGAGGCACTACTTCAGCACATTGAAAACTGATCTGGAATTTTTCTGAGCTTTGTCCTGCCCTTTGCAATAATCAGGCTTTCTGTTGACAGCTCCTTCTTCACCAATACTCCGCAGCTATTGAGACTCCTTATTCTATGTACTTTGCTGTCTAGAGCCCTATTAACCTCAGATTTATTAGCTTTTTTTTGTCAACCACTTACACTGCCAGCCTCCCAAGAGGAGAACACATCACAAAGCAAAGAAACTCTGAGAGACACATACATAGAAAAATATCTCAAATAGCAAACATTTACTGAAAGCAGGAAAGTCAGATGATAGCACTTGAATAACCCTTCTCCCCCACAAGAACATTCTATAGATACACTCATGGAAGTTGTGCAAATAAATCTCATTATGCTGCCGAAGTACAGAATTATTGTCTCTCTGAGAGTACTGAGATGAAGCTGAGAATCTTCACAAATTTACTGGTCTGGCTCCAGACACATGCTAGATTATATTTATCAAAATGAATGGATTTTAAAGTGAGTCCAAAATAGATTCTTTCAAAAATCTAAGACTTTGCCTCAGAGGGGCTTCTTTTTTTAAATTCTGTCCTGTCTCTGGCTTCGAGAGAGGAGGCTATGAGGGAATAGTTATTAAAACAAAGAGAAAAAGGTAATTTGACTTAAGTTACTGAACCAGAGAGCTGCCAGATGTCAATAGCGGCAGCAGAGGTTACTAGCAGCTAGGGACCAGGAATAGAAATTAGAGCAAATGTATCCATAGAAAATGTCTGAAAAGTCCATTCAGCTCCAAATACAGAGTGATTTTGAGATCCCTAGATGGAACCTCTCCTGGCTGACCAGGGTAGGCAGCTGCTTCTTTGGTCAGTTCCACAGACACATTCTTCATAAGTGTCATGTTCCTAATTACTCCACTTTAATATATCAATATGATATACGCAGCTCAGTTTAACCATAAGACCAACCAAAAGGGACATAAGTGAACACATCTTTCCACTGGATTCATTTTTCACCCAGGTCATACACAAGGTGTTTACACACACATACACACACACACACAGACACACATACACACACTGTGAATACTCATTATAGCTAATATTTCTTGACTGCTTACTATGTGCCAGTGCAGACTGGCACTGTTTGATCTCTTTTAACTTCCCTAAGTTTTATCTTATTTAACTCTCAGAAGTTCTATGTGATAGGTAATATTATTGTCCCCATTTTAGAGATGAAGTAACATTTTCAAAATGAATGCAAAGAGGGAATGAGTAACTGGCCCAAGCTCAAATAGTAAGTAATGGAGGAAACATAGAAAAACAATTAGTCTAGCTTTAGAGCTTGGGCTCTTAATTACTGTAACTGTCTTCCTAAAATAGTACTTAACAATGAAAAGTGTCCGCGATATCACAACATGTGCCTTAAGAAAGTAAAATTTTAAAGCTTTTTTTAATCAGGTTCTGTGCATTTGTAGAAAGACAAAATACAGAGTCATGTAACTACAAGTTCTTTGTTTCTACATTTTTTTAACCTCTAGATCTATACTGTACAATAAGAAAGCCACCAGCTACATGTGGCTATTGAGTACCTGAAATGTGGCTAATCCAAATTTAGATATGTTGTAAGTATAAACTACATGCTGACTTTCAAAGACTGAGTACCAAAACTGAGACCATAAAATATCTCTTTAATAATTTTCATCTGGTTATATGTTGAAATGGTGATTGTGGATATGTTGAGTTAAATAAAATACAACGCCAATGTAAATTATATCCATTTCTGTTTACTTTTTAAAATGTAGCTACTAGAAAATTTTTAATGACATATATGGTTCATATTGTATTTTTTCTTCTTTTTTTAGAGACAGGACCTCACTGTCACTCAGGCTGGAGTGCAGTGCCATGATCATAGCTCATGGTAACCTTGAACTCCTGGGCTCAAACTATCCTCCTGCCTCAGTCTCCAAGTTGCAAGGACTACAGGTGTATGTTGCCATGGCTAGCTAATTTTTTAATTTTTTGTACAGATGAGGTCTCATTATGTTGCCCAGGCTGATCTCAAACTCCTGGCCTCAAGCAATCCTCCCACCTTGGACTCTCAAACTGCTGGAAGTACAGATGTGAGCCACCACGCCTGGCCACACATTGTATTTTTAATGGCTAGCACTCAATTTATGTAGGTAAATAAGGATATAAATAAACTCTGTCTCAGATTCATCACATAATCTTGAAATGGTGAAGGCTTAGTGGCTCATTTTTATATTTACATCCTTAATTTTTTGTGCCTCAATAACATTATATTTCCTAATAAGATTTGAAAATTTAGTTATAACTGTCTTTATTTGCAGACAATATCATCCCTACATAGAAAATCCTAAGGGATTTATAAAACAAAGCTAATAAGTACATTTAGCAAGTTCAAAGGATACAAGGTTAATATGCAAAGTTAATTAAACTTTCATGTATCAACAGCAAATACTTGACAAGTGAAATTTAAACTGATTCATTCTATTTAAAATAGCACCAAGTAATAGAAAATAGGAATAAATTTACCAAAAGATATATAAAAGTATACATCATTTCTGACAGAAATAAAAGAAGATCTACATAAACCAAGAGATATACCATGTTTATGGGATGGAAGACTAAATATCATTACAATGTCAATTCTCCTTAAATTGATCAACACGATTTCGATAAAACTTCCAGTGAGCTTTTTAAAGTAGATATCACAAAGTTGATTCTTAAATCTATGTGAAAAGAGCCTATAATAGCCAAAACAATATTGAAAAAAAAAAAGAAGAAAAAATTTCAACTCACACTGCCTGATTTCAATGTTTACTATGAAAAGTATGGTACTGCATAAAATTTTTTAAAGGATCAGCGAAACAGAATAGAGAGTCTAGAAACATATGATCAAGTATGTGGATTTTTGACAAATACCCCACAGCAATTCAATGAGAAAAGAATAATCTCTTCCAAAAACGATGCAGTAATTAGATGAGGAAGAAATTAACTTTGACTTCCACCTCACAGAAATATTAACTTGAACTGGTTTATAGACCTAAAAGCAAAAGCTGAAACTCTAAATCTAGAGGAAAACAGAATGCCTTTGTGGTTCAAGGAGGCAAATCTTTCATAAAGATGAGACAAAAAGCACTGATCATAAAAGAAAAAATTGACAAATTGACTTCATCAAAATGAAAAACTTCTGCTCATCAAAAGACATGGTTAAGAAATGAAAATGCAAGCTACAGTCTGGGAGAAAAGATTCACAGTGCATATATCTGACAACAGACTTGTATGGAAAAAAAATTATACCAGATTGTTTATAGCAGCTTTATTCATAAGAACCAAAAACTGGAAACAACCCGAATGTCCATCAACATTTGAATGGATAAACAAATTGTGGTATATTCATACAATGAAATAACGCTAAGCAATAAAAAGGAATGAACTACTGATATAACATGAATGAATCTCAAAAACCTCATGCTGAGTGAAAGAAGCAAGACATGAAAGAGTGTGTACTCTATAATTTCATTTATATGAAGTGTAAGAACAAGCCAAAGCAATCTGTGGTGATAGAAATTAGGACGGTGATCTCTCCTGTGGGGTATAAACTCAGTGGTAAAGTGCACGAGGGAAAATTCTGGAAATGTGCTGTAGTCTGACAACAGTTGTGCTTAACACAGGTGTATATATTTATCAAAACTCATTGAATTGTTCACTTCCTGTCTGTACATTACACTATATATAAATTTCCCTTCAATAAAAAGTCCAGTTACATTGCTCAAACTTATATACACCTTTCACTAAATGTTTAGTTTATAATGCAATTCAAGTCATCATGAAATGTGCACTACACAAAGGCAGGAATTTTTTTTAACTACTAAATTCTCAATGCCTGGACCTCAATATTTGTTAATAACAAATAAATATTTGTTAATGGATGAGTTATGGAACACATTACTAGTTTTAGCTAAGGATCTTAACCTCAAGTTATATATATTCTTGTGTTTCCAGTTATGTATTTATAGTTAGATAGATAGATAGATAGATAGATATAGATAGATAGATAGATAGATAGATAGATAGATAGATAGATGATAGATAGATGGATAGATAGATAGATTTTTTTTTTTTTTTTTTGAGACGGAGTTCGCTCTGTCGCCCAGGCTGGAGTGCGGTGGCGCGATCTCGGCTCCCTGCAAGCTCCGCCTCCCGGGTTCCCACCATTCTCCTGCCTCAGCCTCCCGAGTAGCTGTGACTACAGGCGCCTGCTACCGCGCCCGGCTAGTGTTTTTTGTATTTTTTAGTAGAGACGGGGTTTCACCGTGTTAGCCAGGATGGTTCCGATCTCCTGACCTCGTGATCTGCCCGCCTCGGCCTCCCAAAGTGCTGGGATTACAGGCGTGAGTCACCGCGCCCGGCCTATTAAAACATATTTTTGAAGATACATGTCCCTGCGATCTCAAAGAAAAAACAAAACAAAACTCCACTTTTATACAGTGACATCAATTTTTTTCCACTACATTAAAATCTGAGAGAAAAATTAGAAGAATCTTAAAGTAGATGCACAAACATTTATCATCATTGAAGAACATTATTTTCTTGTAGTTTACTATTTAATTCCATGAGTTAAACAAGTAAACTTAGACTTGACACCTCACAACGGCGGTACCTCATGAAATCATTCACCTCAGGGAAAACCAGTTACATTTTGTTTTACATCAAGTTGAGATTTTCTGATTAATTTTGAGCATCATTATCTCAGGAACCTATCACAGAAAGAAGTTCTAAAAGAAATACCACATGAGACGAGGTTGTGTTGGCCATATAGTTCTGTATATTTAAGTTCTGAGATGTTATACCTGGTTAGTCCTGAGAGAAGAGAGAGAGAAAAAAGAGAGTGTGTGTGCAATAGAAGAGAGGATGTAGAAAAGACAAGATGAAAAAAGGTCTGTCCCTGAGGAAAACATAAAAATTATCTAACCTATGCAAGTAATTTATACTTTTTCCATTTCCCAAGCACCTAATAGATCTTGTAATGCTTTTTCTTATTTTTATAAAACAATCTAGTTTTGAACAGGTTTGAAAAGTAATAGACCTGCATATAATAGAACATCCATGGCCATTTTTGAACATGCACACACACACACACACACACACATCGTACATATAATTTGACCTCCATAGTTCTATGAGAAAGATTATTTCTGATTGGGTGACTCTCTGCCTCAGTGGTTGCTAGGTAATGAGCTTTTGGAATAAATGCATTTCCTACCTCCAAATCAATAATCGTACAATGTTAATTTAGAACATGATCTCCATGGTCACCAACAATTACTATGAGAATTTGCTTTTCACGAAACAGCATTTGCACAAAACTTGTCCCTGCCAATGTATTCTTGAGTACTTACTATATTTGACATTGGCAGCTGTAAGTACCATGGCTTACTCTTTGCTGTTGGATCTATTGATTGAAATGCCATTCATTTTGTGCAGATAAAAGAAATATGGCTTAGCTGGCTTCTGTTTATTAAGACGTGGCCAAGTAGAAATTTCATTTAATTTTAAGAAGCCATGATATCATTTTCCTTCCATCTTTGCTTCTCACAAAAAGTATTTGAAATTCAGGAAAAAATTTGAAACCATTCACATGCTGTTCGGTTAAAAAAAAAAGCCTTTAGCTTCTAGTAAGTCTTCTACTAACAGCCTTTATTTCCACCACAAAAATACTTTCACTATGAAAGCAAACTGTCAAATAGATGTACTTAAAAAAAAAAAAAAAAAAAGGATCCACTCTGAATGAAGGCAAAAGTACTGATGAAGATGACTGGAAAAAAGAGGATGGGTCTCCATAGAGCATTTCAAATCAACTTGTAACAAAGCACTTGTTTGCAAGTTTTTCTATTTAAATGGAAAGATTTCACAAAAGAAAAAGGGAAGGAAGAAGATATTTGGAGATCAGTGTAAATGTATCAAAATATAAGTATCTATATTAGTTTGCTAAAGCTGCCATAGCAAATGACCACAAATTACGTAGTTTAAAACAACAGAAATTACTGTCTTGAGGTTCTGGAGGCTGGAAATCTGAAATCAAGGTGTGGGAAGTGCCACTCTCTCTCTGAAGGCTCTAGAGGATCATGCTTCTTTGCCTCTGCCTAGCTAGTGGTGGTTGTCAGCAATCCTTGGCAAGAGGTCTGTGGAGCATAACTCCAATCTCTGCTTGGACGTCACATAACCACCTTCCTTCTGTGTGTATCTATGTCCAAATTTTCCTCTTCTTTTGAGGACACCAGCCATTGGATTAGGACCCACCCTGATGCAGTTTGACCTAACATTAACTTGATTATATCTGCAAACCTTTATTTCCAAATAAGGTCACACTTTGAGGTTCCAGGTTGTTGTGAACTTTGGCAGGGACATGATTCATCTCACTACTGTTGGCTACTTTGGAAGATTAGATTGTGTGCTACACGAGGGTAAGGAATATCGCTGACTAATCTCTGTATCCTCAGCATCTAGCATGAAGTCTAAGTACCATGCAGATACTTAATGAATGCTTGTTTAATAGGGTAGACGGTTAAATAAATAAGAAATGAGATAATGACTCAGTGATAAAAACCAATAAATTATAAATGTTAAAAACAATGAATGTCGTATTTCTATTGCATTATATTTTGTGCTATTTACCTTTGGGTTTCTGTTTGGGAACAGTCCAGTCAGGATCCAAGACTCCCACTGTAGCCTGGATCAGAAAACACTAGCATGGCCCTCAACCTCTCTGGACTTCTATGTCCACATCATGAGCTCTAACATAGAATAACTGTGTTAAAGCACCAGTGAAGATCTTTCTAGTTTAATCAAACTATGCTTTTCTTCCTTGCAGTACATGAAAATAAAATAGAGCTTCTTATAAAACAGCATATCCAATTAAGGAAAAAGACAGAACAGTAAGCTGTCTTCATTTTATGTCAGCCTCTCTTGGTTCTTTATATACTATTTTTCCAGAAGTCTTGAAAAATGTGTCAGAAGATTTTTTCAGAATTTTCTTGCTTTAGCAAAGCTATGACAGATTATAAGGTTAGCTCTGCCATTTAAGAGAGAGAAAGACATCTCCTTGTCTTTATTAAATGGAAGCAGTGACCAGAATTAGTGTCTTGTGCTATGAGGATACCACTATACTCTCATTTTCCAAAGGTGTTAGAAGTTTGGCATCCTAATAATGGGCCAAAGGACTACAAAGAGAAAATATTGGGAATCATTGAGATGTTTATCATTTTCTTTGGTGAGAAACCCTGGGAAAGAAACACAGCTTTAAAAGAAAACCAGAAGACAGTAAAAAAGAAGATTTACAATCATCCTATCCCCTTAAACATTTCCTTGTTCCCATTATTTTGTTTCTAGAGCAGTTGAGTGGCATGCTCATGCTGCCATTAACTAATAGCCTCTATCAAGAATATCAGAAATTACAACTGTTTTTCTGTAAAGCTCCAAATTTGTGCATCATTTGATAACAATATACTGGTATTTGAGGAACAGGAACTGGACCCACTCCCCAAAAATATTTCCCCAACAACCTTATTTCCAAAGTCTGAAATTCCATTATTAAGTCACCAGGTATTGGGTAAGGCTTTCTCCTACTGTTGAAAATGCAAATACCCCTAGAAAGTGGACCACATTAAAGACTTCCCTCATAATATTTTATTATGATCCAGAAAGAGGGATTTTTGAAAATTTAAAAATGTTATAGCACCAATTATTATGATTGATTTTTAACCTCCGTTACCAGGGAAAGCTAAAGAAAACAGACCCAAGCTGAAATTTAACCAGAAACCCTAGCAGAAATCACATTTTCCTAGTGTACTCACTTTCTTACTCTCTTACACCATAGCTTTTTCTTTACTTTAAACACCCCACATCCCCTCTCCTCTTTTCATTGTCAGCTAATGACCTTAAATCTTATTTCACTGAGTTATTAGAAGTTCTCAGAAGTACCACATGCCCCTACCATATCCACCAATCTATCTGCCTCTGCTGGCATCCTATGCCTTCCGTCTAGTCACTTTCCATGGTCCTAGGGAAGGCCAATGCTTCCATGGGCTGCACCTCTATGCACTCTCACCTGCTCAAATGTCCTCCACCTGCATCATCAATTTCTCCTCTCTATTCATTCTTTACTATCAGTCTCCCATTTTTAGAAAAAAATTCCCTTGAAATATGATGCTGTCTATTACTGTACCATTTTATTGCCTCCCTTTATAGAAATCATTCCTAAAAGATGTCTATACTTGCTGTCTTTACTTCCTCCCCCATATCACTCTTGAGCTTACCCCAATCAGTTTCATCTTCACCATGCCACAGGCTGCAAAAACTCTTGTCAAAGTTATAAAACCTCTATATTAAAAATCCAATCGTTCATTTTCAGCCCTATGTTTTTCCCTCTACCAGTTGCATTTTCATTCTCTTTTTCTGGAAGTACTTTCTGCACTTGACTTCCTGTTTCCACTGGCCCCTCCTCAGTCTCTTTTGCTGATCTTTTCCTCTGTTCTCCAATGTCTAAATACCAATGCACACCAAGAACCAATCTTTTGATGACTCCCAACTTGTATTTCCAGTTTTGAAGTCCAAACTTGCATATCCAACTCTCTTTTTTATATTGATACTCAAGTGCCCAATAGGCCACTCAGTCCTAACATGTTCAAAGACATAATCCTCATTCGCTTCTTTGAACTTACTCCGTCCCCAATCTTATTCATCTATGTAAATATCAACTCGTCTTTCAGCTGCTCAGGTTAAAAATCTTGATGTTATATTTGGGTCTTCCTTTTCTCTCATACCCCATTTCCCCTTCATCAGTCATCTTCACAGGTAGACCTTCAAAATATACTCACAATCTGACCGCTTGTCCACCTCTGCTGCTACCATCAGGTAGGATATTTTAATAGCCTCTTAACTGGTCTCTCTTCCCCATCCCTTGTTTTCTTCCCTATCCTCAACAGGCAGAGTGATCCTTTCAAAACTAAAGTCAGATCACATCATATCTCTGCTCCCAAATCCTCCAGTAGATCCTTATCACACTCAGATTAAAAACCAAATTCCTCAAATGTTTACTTATGGTTTGGTCCTCATCACGTCTCTGAACTCATCTCCTATTTCTCTCCAGTTTGCTTCCTCTGCTCCATTTTATTTGTTCTTCTTCAAATATTGTAAACACATTCTCACCTAAGTGTCTTTGGGCTGGCTATTCCCCGTGTCTGAAACACTTTTCCCCACATAAACACATGGTTGTATCTTTTATTTTCTTCAGGTCTCTGTTCACGTGGTACTTTGCCAGGGAGGTCTTTTCTGGCCATTCCATATTAAATAACAATTCTGCCACCAGAATTCCCAACATCTATCATTGCTAAATATTATGTGTGTGTGTATATATATACATACATATATAGATATAGATATAGATATAGATATAGATATAGATGCTTGTTAATTTGTCCATTATCAATCTCTTCTTCTAGAAATTGATATCTATGCTCCCTAGACAGGGACTCTTGACTGTTTTATTCATTACTATATCCCTAGATCCCAGAAAAGTACCTGGCCTATAGCAAGTGCTCAATATGGTTTTCTTAAATGAATAAGTGCCCACTTTTTTAGCAACTTCATTCTTACTTCTCCCAACAATACCTTCTTCTCATTTTCCTCTCATTGACGTGATTAAACTAGCTCAAGAAACTGCCATCTGCAAATGATACTTAGAATTCCTCCCACAGACAGAGTTCCTTGAAAACTAAACCAAAAAGTAATAGAAAGCTGTGGAAAATTTTAATATATTTATTTTAGGTTAAAATTATAATTTTTACTAGGCCTGCACAGTATGATTTATTTTAGGAAAAACATTTGTGAACCAAAGGAGGAAAAAAAAGAAAAAGAAAAAGAAAGCAAGAAAAGGAGGGCAGGAGGGGGTTAGTTAACTGTCAGATCTTTCCTAGTTACTGCAAAGGTTATCTACGAGGATCAGATGTGTGTGAAAACATTTTGTAAACTGCACAGTAGTGCAAACCCAGGTTGTTTAATTAAAATCATATTTTCTTGTTTCATTGTCAACCAAGTCATTTTTGTTTACAGATCTATTTTTTAAAGCCTTTCTAAAATATTCGGGTAACACTTTCTGCCTAAGTAGATACAGTACTGCATTCTAAATCTTGCCTTCTATAAAAAGAGAAAGAACAGTGTGGTAGGCGGAGCGATGCCCCCACCCTTCCTAACCACCAAAGATGTCCATGTCCTAATCTCTGTAACCTGTGAATATGTCAGGTTACCTGGCCAAGGGAAATTAAAGTTGCAGATGGAATTAACATTGCTAATTAGCAGACCTTAAAACAGGGAGATTAGCCTGGATCATCCAAGTGTGCTTGATATAACTACAAAGGTCATTATAAGGGGACATCAGAGAGACCCAACAGAGACAGCGGCATGAAACCTGGTAAACATTGCAGGCTTTGAAGATGGAAGGGGGCCAGGAGCCAAGGAATGTGACTGGCCTTAAAAAAAAACAGGAAAGGCAAAGAAGTGGATTCTTCCCTAGAGCCTGCAGAAGGAATGCAGCACTGCCTACACCTTGACCTTGATTTCATCCCAGTGATACTCGTGTTGGACTTTTGACCTCCAGAACTATAAGATAATACATTTGCATTGTTTTAAGCACTGAGTTTGTGGTAATTTTTTACAGGAGCAATAGATAATGGAGACAAACAACAATGTGGCAAAGCATAGGCTCCCGTGCCAAACAGACTTGAGTCTTAGTTCCAGACCCACCAACCCCTGCCAGCCTTTGTTTCTCATCAGTAAAATGAGAATCATGATAGTGCCTTCTCCCTAGGAATGGCGTCAGGATTAACTATGATGGTGTAAAGAAGTTAAAACAGGGCCTGGAACAGGGAAAGTTCTCAATAATCATTAGCTGTTAGCTTTTAACTGATCATTTTCTTTGAATTTTAAGTATGAGTTTACCATAGAAGTCAAGAGCATAGTAAAGTAAACTGCATATGTATTGGAACAAGAATAAAATTTGGAGTTGGAAGAAAGCTATCATAGCAACATGATCTTGGACAAATCATTTAACCTTCTTCATCTGCAAAATGAGATAATCGTAACTGCCCAGTCTATACCAAATTAGGTGCTCAAAGTGAAAGCACTTCGGAACTCAAACTCACGCTGCTGGAATTTTTGCACATCTTGCAAATCCTTCCCGTCAGCTTCTTTTGTTGATATTTGGTTTTGTGAGTGTGGCATAATGAAGAAAGTTTCTCTAGCTACTGCAAGGTTATAGTTAGTTGGATTTTGGTTATGATCATTTTTTCACTAGATAACGAGGTAGGTAGTTGAGAGATAATATTAGCCAAACAAGATTTTTTTTCTTTAAATATAATGTGGGTCATAACTATGTCCCAGAGAAGAATCAGAGAAATTTTTCTAAAATCACCATAAAGAACGTGACATTTCTTTCTCTGTATTGACTCTTCTTGAAAAATGCTTATCTTAAGCTCAGCTCACCTTCATCACAATTCTTCTGAACAGGCTGAGTGTCTGAAGATTAGATCACATCTGTTTGTGCATAGAGTAGGAATCCTGTTATCACAAATGCAGTGACCCAGGCAGCCTGGTCCCTCATTTTCTCTTCCCTTCTCCCTAAATCAGATGTTACGTGTGAAAAGTCCTTGATTAGCTGTAACATACCTCGGTTGGGTTTCCACTTTAATACCATCATTGTTCTAGATCTATCTCGGTCTTTTATTATTATTATTATTATTATTATTATTTATTCACCTTCCTCTTTTTCCCATTTGTTTTCCTAAATTCAACCTCTTTCCTCTCTTTCTTAGGTATTCTGTGACACAAATGAATAGAGGCCCACAATAATAAAACTAAGGTAATAGAATGGAAAATGTGGTAGAATGGGTTAACAGTGTATCCCCAACATGTCTAATACAGACCTCTCGCTCCACAGCTGCTAGTGTTATATAACTCTAGGGTTCCTGCTTTCAGGGAGAATGCTACGTTACTATGCACCACATTTCTTTATTTCAGGCTTCTCTGGGCCTTTAATATGCTAGTATACATTGGGCTGTAGGACCTAGTGTTTCAGACTTGCCTGGCCATGAGTTTTTTTTTTTAATGTGGAACATTTGGGAGAACTAGAATTCTCTGGATCACTCATAGGTAAAATCCAGGTTAAATATCTGCTGGGTGCTGGAAGGAGGGGGTAGGAAGCACATTTACCAATGGCATGAGGTGCATGTCAGGACAGAAAGTTTCAAAATATTGTTTAGGTGTCTTTTAGGCTAACACAATATTGTGCTGCATTAAAGAAAAAAAAAAGCCCTACTCTAATCCCTTTCTCTAGAGGACAAAGCCCACTTAATTAATTTCCTCTTTTCCTCTGTCACTTATTTTTCTTTTCCCTTCCTTCCTAAAGAAGGAGACATATTTCCCTAATTTTTCTCCTTTATCTATTTTCTTCTTTCTATTACCCTTCCATCCAAGTCAAGATGGGAAGACATAGTGATAACTTTACAAAGCATCCAGATGTAGTTCTTTTTTCCTCACTGGAGAGATAAATAAGCTATAGCAGATAAGTTTTTATTGATCTCTTATAACTAAAATATTTAAATAATCAGGAATCAATTACCATTCAAATTTCTCTGGCTTTGAGTTTTTGCCCCTTTTCTAAACCCTAAAGCTTACCATTATCACACCTTAATTATTCTCAACAGCAAATAATCATGTACTTGAATTTTACTATGATCCTATGTCCCCAGAGCTAAGATTGGAATGTCAGAAGAGATCTTCTTTACATTTAAGAAGTACATACTCTGCCTCCTTGATTCTTATGTACTGCTCAATAACTAGGCAGTTGTTATTTATTCAGTAAAGATGTATCTAGTGCCTGTTAGGCTCTGTGCAAGTACCAAGGATTCCAGTGTGTAGTTTATATTTATAGTTATTGGTGGTGGTGATGACGGTGTAGAAGATAATGTGGTCTCCTCTATAAGGTGTCTGCCATTATATGAAAGGTCCAGTAAAGTGAAAGCTCCCAGCATTCCAAAAAGATTAGCATGGGATCAGCTTACAAACAGAGTAATTATTATTGTTGGTGAGTGTCTTATTGGACCAATTCGTTGTTCTGGATCAGAGGTTCTGAACTTCAGCTGCAAAATAGAATTCTTCAAAAATATTGATGCCTGGGTCCCACCACAAATCAACTGAATTAGAATCTCTGAAGGTGGAGTCTTTGGACACTGTCATTTTATAGAAAGTCTGTTGGTGAGTATAACATCTAGCTAGTGTTGAGAGCCATTGTTGGAGACGAAAGCAAGAAAGAGATTGTGTGAGGCAAAAATATCTACATTAATAGTAACTAAATTGAGAAGAAGATCAAAAGAAGAATTATTAATTCTACACAAATTAACTAAGGATCTCAAAAATTGGGCATGACACAGAATTATGACCAAGGGTGATAGCACCTCAGAAAACACATTAGCCAGATCCTTTGTTTCCAAAGCAACTCCATTTCCTTAGAATATGCAGAGAAAGATTGTGCTATGGAAGAGATTCCAAATTTCCAGGGAACTCAGCTTATAGACTGGTTACATTCATCAAAGTTAAAGTTATAAATATTGCACATGGCCTCAATACTCAGAAATAAACATTTACATAGCAGATTTTATTAGCAGACAATTGTGAAACCAAATAATGATTTATCTGCAAGGTTACACACATAAGAACAAATACAATTTAAAATAAGAGACTCAATTATTCTTGTGGAAAATGGGAAACAAATTTCTCTCTCCCCTCCTTTTCCTTGGAACATTTAAAATGCTTCTCTTTGAAATGTAAACCTCAAGGGAAATAGCATCTATCTTTTAGTTTTTGTGGAAATGTAAGTGCCTAACTTCAGTGGATGCCTTGTTCCAAGTTTCAAATCTACCTCCTGTCATAAAAACAGAAGAAATGTGTTTTTCCTCTGGATAAAGCAAACTAACTAACACATATGGTCACCTCAGTTATCAGGTAAAATTAGGATAAACTATGTGTGACAGTTGGTGTTGTTGAGTCCTCTTACTTGAGGATAGTTATTGTTTATCTTGAAAACATGTATGTAATGAGTTGTATATACTTGGCTTAAAGGGATGAGATTTCTTTCTGTCTTTGCAGCCTCTTAGTGGATTGTCTGTGATGTGCATCACATTTTGGTTTTATGCTTATTTAATAATAAAACTGTTTTATTTTTAAACTGCCTTTGTGGAGAGGTTTCCTGGGCTGGGAGAAAATTTTGGTTTTAATTATATTTTCCCAGCTGATATGGTTTGGATCTGTGTCCCCACCCAAATCCCATGTTGAATTGTAACCCCCAGTGTTAGAGGTGGGGCCTGGTGGAAGGTGATTGGATCATGGGGATGGATTTCCCCTTCGGTGCTGCTCTCATGATAGTAAGTGCTCGCAAGATCTGGTTGTTTAAAAGGGTGTAGCACCTTCCCCTGCCCTCATCCTGCTGTAGCTACATAGGACATGTCTGCTTCCCCTTCACCTTCCACCATGATTAAAAATTTCCCGAGGCCTCCCCAGTCATGCTTCCTATACAGCCTATGGAACTGTGAGTCAATTAAATCTTTACTTTATAAATTACCCAGTCTCAGGTATTTTTTAATAGCAGTTCAAGAACAGACTAATACACCAACACACAGGAGTTACTTACTTAGGAGTGGCTTAATACAGAGTAAAAGAATTTTCTATTTTTTCCTCTTTTCCTTCTTGTCTCAGACTCATATCAGATACAAATATTGATATATTATAGTTAGATTTTGAATTCCTTTTAATGATCACAGGTCAAAGTAAACACTTGAAAATTCATTGCTATATTCTTTTTAAAATCTAACCAAAAACCATAAAAATTTCTGAAAATCCTCAAAAAAATTTGCTGCTAAAAAGAAAAAAGTGTCCATTTTGGCAATGATGAGTGGCCATATTTCTCTGAGCACTGCCAAACAAATGGTAAAAAAAAAAAATAGGATTAAGGAAAAAAAAAAATCTTAGAATTCTTTCCTGTTTAGTGTCCACTTATGCTTGGTACAGTCTAAGGCAAAGATGTTCACTGAAAAGCAAATTGCACCAAGGGAGGCATCGTCTCTCTTTCTCTAGGAAATTCCTTGAAGAAGTAAGCCTTTATTTCTATGGAAACTATGGAAATTCATTACATTTCCATAGTTTTCTGATACGAAAAGTATTGTTCAACAAATGCAAAGTGCTTGTTTCAGAAAAAAAATTTAACAAGTTAAATTTTTTTTAATTTAAAGTTTGTTTAACAAGTATTTATTTAACAAGTTAATTTGTTTAAAAAGTGTAGAGTGGCTGGGCGTGGTGGTTCATGCCTGTAATCCCTGCACTTTGGGAGGCCGAGGCGGGTGGATCGAGAGTTTGGGGGCCAGGAGTTCGAGACCAGCCTGGCCAACATGATGAAACCCCGTCTCTACTAAAAATAAAAAAAAAAATTAGCTGGACATGGTGGCACATGTCTATAATCCCAGCTACTCAGGACGCTGAGGCAGGAGAATTGCTTGAACCCGGGAGGTAGAGGTTGCAGTGAGCTGAGATTGTGCCACTGCACCGCAGCCTGGGCAACAAGAGCAAAACTCTGCCTAAAAAAAAAAAAAAAGTATCGCGTGCTAGAGGAAATCCGTTTTTAGTTGATTATGCTAAGAGTTCTGATGAATCACAGGTTCTATTATGTCCTGTGGAAGCAGAACAACCACACCCGGAAATGTACAATCCCACTCCCAAAAGAATTGGGACACAGCTATTATCAGAGCACCATTTAGACAAGTTACACTAGGGTCCCGGGCTGATCAGCTGGATAGCTAACTAGAAAAAAGAGCAGGAAGACCCAGCCAGCTAGTGCAAAAAACATCCCACAGATGGTCAAAACAAGGAAAACTGAATTAGTCCAAGAGACGTTTTCCAGAGCCTGGGACTTGGTCGTTGTAGATAAGCAGTAAGGAGGAAGGTGGAGTCATGCTAGATGATATCGGGTGCTTACCAAAATGAGCCAGAGCTCCTTCACCTAGCACAGTGTCTAGGATGTAGAAATTGTGTAAGAAATATTGAGGAACTATTACTTTTATTGAGGAACTATGTTAGTAAAAGTGCCTTTCTTTACCATTCTTTTTTTAGGTACCATTTGTTTAGTGCATGGTAACCTTGCTTAAATTCCTAAGGACAAGGTGAACACAAAACACCTACCTTAACTCAGTCTGTAGGTGGCTCTTATCTATGCCCTAATGCAGTGTTCCCCAACCTTTTTGCACCAGGGACTGGTTTCACGGAAGACAATTTTTTCACAGGTTGGGGGGCAGGGGGGCAGGTGGGAGATGGTTTCAGGATGATTCAAGCACATTACCTTTATTGCAAACTTTATTTCTATTATTATTACATAATCACCATAATGGAGAATCAGTGGGAGACTTGAGCTTGTTTTCTTGCAACCAGATGTTCCCATCTGGGGGTAATGGGAGACAGTGACCGATCATCAGGCATTAGATTCTCATAAGGTGCGTGCAACCTAGAACCATCGCATGCACAGTTCACGATAGGGTTCGCATTCCTATGAGAATCTAATGCTGCAGCTGATCTGACCAGAGGTGGAGCTCAGCTTCACTCACTTGCCTGCTGCTCCCCTCCTGCTGTGCAGCCCAGTTCCTAACACGCTGGGGGTTGAGGACCCCTGTCCTAATGCCAGTGTAGATTTGAAACTTTCACTGAGTGCTTAAACTCACTTTCCCTGTGTTTTTACTGTAAGTGAAGAAATAATTATCCCTTTAGACGCAAGTTATTCTTTGGAAATTTGATCTAGTGATTAAACAAACACACACACCTTATCATTCACCTAAAATCCACCGACGTGCCCACATTGTCCAATTTCAGCTCCAATTTGCTGCCTCCTCTCAGCAGAATTCAAACTCAGTCAAAAAGTTCTTTTCTTTTATAAACTAATAGTTCCCTTATCCCAAGCCTTAAATAAAAAGTGTAATAAATTAAATGCTTAATGCAGAAGATATGTGAGTGAGAAGTGCTACTTGATCTGTATTTAAAGTGAAAGCATAAAAACTACACTTTTGATGCAGATATTGATCATTAGAAACAGATTCTTAAATTAAGAATATAGATCATGTCACCTTTTCCTAGTTCTTATTCTGGCTCAGAGTCTGAAGAAATTCTCCTACCCTCAAATTAAAAAGATGATAGAACCATACACAGGAAAAACTGACAGCAGCACCAATTGGTTCCTCCAGTAAAATCATATCCTCCTTGATTAATATGAAATATTCAATTGATAACAGCTGAACATAAATGTATGGGAGTCATGATATCTCATGAGATTAAGTCAGTCATATCCTCTCAGAGTAAATTTATGCTTCTTCTGATATTTGTATTTTTACATAGTAATAAAGTCTAAGTGTAAAAATAAACTGAAAAAAAAGATTAGCTTTGAAAAACAGCAACTCTGAGGCAGCAGGCGTTCTGTTGGTTGCAGCCAGGGCCATTGCTTCATTGTTTCTCAGAAGAACCCCACTGACCACGTCAATGAGAAAGCTGTTGCCTGACTCATAATGGTCTCCAAACCCTTCACATAGAACGTGGGTGGCTTCAAGCTGGGGGGAGATGCAAACAGAATAGCATCCAAAGACCTCGCTGTCACCACAGAAGCCAACATCCCCGCACAGCCTCATGGTAGTTCTGAGGAAGCGCACTCAAGGAGCATTTGTTGATTGGTTAAATTTACAGGGACAGCTGAGCTTAGTGTGCACTTACTAAATTCACAAGTTGGAAAATTAGGAAATGGAGTATTAACTTGTGCCAGGATGAGAAACCTATGTATTTCATGGATGACAGTAGATATTTATATTTTTTTATATTTCTGACTCACTAGTGGTATGGATACACCAATGCTCCAGGAATGTTTTAATATTTAAAATCCATTTAACACCTACACCTCAAAAGCATTATGTACAATTCATGTGCTAAAAATAAATGTCTCAAAAACCTAGTCTTCACTGTTCTAGATGAGAGAATGGAAACACTGGGTGGAGGGGGGTTCTTCATGGGATCAGATGTATGGTGGAGTGAGTATGACAAAAGCAAAGACTAGGTATCATAATTCCTGCTTAATTATTTTTATGGTAAAAATTTCTTTCATATTAAAATATTACTCAAAAACACATTAATAAAATGACCAGAGTCAACCAACTCACCCAACTAGATAATTATGTTATTGCAGTGTTTCTTAATTTTTTTAGCCATAAACAATTATAGCATACATTCTACATGTAGATATTCTAACAGGTACCTTGTCATTTCAGCACCTTTCTGATGCACTGATATAACACCAAGCCCCAATCCCCCAGTACCCCTCATCCTTCAGTGTCTTATTACCTTAGGCAACCCAACAGAGGTGATATTATTTCAAGACACATCTGAAAATAACTTTCTTTTTTTATAACCAACCACCTTCATGGCAGGCAAATCACAGGAAGCAAATAACCATCCCTGCATGAGTCACTGTTGCCAGCAATCTCACAAGGTAATGAAACCAATTCCACACTTTGCTGGTAGTCTGCAACTGATGGGTAAAAACCAAAGAGTTTTGATCTTCCTGAAAGTGAAGCCCAGAAGAATGCCTGAATTTAAATAAAGAAGAAAGGCAGAGATCCCTGAGTTCATTGTTCTCAGCTATTTAATTGTCCTTCTGATTCAATGTTCATCCAGGTGCATGAAGCACTACTGGACATCTGGAGACGAAACTGAGCTCAAATGAAGAAAATCATGACCAAGCAGAGGAAAGCTATGATTAGATCTGCAGGAAGCTGCAACACAGAAATTTGAATTTTGAGTTCTGACAAACAAGTTCCTTCAAATTCACTAAAGAAATCTCCTGAAATTTTTTCATCCATGAGCAAGTCAAAAGGAGTTCAACTCAACTGCTGGGATCCTGGAAAATTCAAACCCCTGTCTACATAGGCGGTAATTAGTGTGCCACACCTTGAAATACTAAGCAGAATACGTAATTTGTGAGGTTCTGAATAGGATAAGAAACCTCTTCCCCTGGTGGGTTGGGCAGACTGGGATGCATCCAGAGATAAACCAGCAGCCTAGTATGCTTACACATTCTGTTTTCCCAAAGCCAAATCTAATGAGAGAATTGGGAGAATGAATTTTCTTTCTTGAAGTCTCCCTTCAAGTTTCAGCATTTCAGACAAGATTCAATAAAAAATTTTAATCTAATTTTTGTGCCCGTAAAGCCTGTATAAATCAGCACAAGCCATGAAAAATGAAGAAGCACTGTTTTTTATTGAATCCATAAATCTAAGAACTTAGCACTTAAAGAACTGTTTTAAATGTTTCCTTGTTTCTTTTTTTTTTTTTTTTTTAATAATTAGTGTTAGAACAGGCAGGGAAATAGAGCCCAAGAGTCTAAGAACCTTATTCAAATCTCAGAAGGAAGAAGTATTTGTGAAACAAACATTGTCTAAATAAAATTGACAAAAAAATACCTGAATCCAAACTCAACAATTCAACGCCTTTTGTTTCAGGGAATTATGGTTTGGATTTTGGTCACCTTCTATCTGTATTAAAGACCCAGTAATAGTCATGGCAAGAAGGAGGTGCTTTGAAATTCACTTAGTTTTCAATGGAAACACTTAAAGATCGATTTTAAAATTTGCCATAGAAGTTAGCAAAAAAGCACAAAGGGGGAACTCTGAAGTGACATTATTCAGATTTCTCTCCTCTAACAAGTGTTTTGATCAATTCAATTTTGATTTGTATAGATAGGGTTGCCACCTGATACCCAATAACAAACCAAGAATAGTATATATCTATATAAATTATATTCTTCCTGTACTATAAATCACTGCATTGTGTGCTTTTTTTTTTAATGTCAGAACAACCTCTTGTTTGCTTCCCTGAAAAATTTCCTAAAGTGTGACATAGTGTAAAGCATATGTGTCTCTAGTAGATTCAGATTCTAATATTTGTTCTGCCATCTGTACCTGTCCTTACAACTCAAGTGTGGCCCAGACAGCAGCAGCATCAATATTACCTGGGAGCTGGTGAAAAATGCATAAACTCAGGCTCCATCCAGACATAGTAAATCAGAATCTGCATTTTAAGAAGATACTAAGAAATTCATGTGTACATTATTAAAGTTTGAGAGGGATTGTTCTATGTAACTTCAGCACACTAATCTTTTGTGTTCCATTTTTCTTACTGGTAAAATGAAGGAGATACACTAAGTGTTCACTAAGATCCTGTCCACAATTTATGACTTACAGCAAATGCAAGCTGGAAAACCCCATTTCTTAGATATTGTTTCATCTTGAATTTCCTGAAGAGCTTCCAAGCACAACACCATCTATATTTGGAGACTGAGATTAAATGAGCCTTTGCTGCCTCTAAGTTTTCTTTATAGAAACAAATCAAGCCAAATGTTTTATTTCATCTGATTCAAAATTAAAGCACATTAAAGAGTACAAGGGAAAGAGAAAAAAGGGTACTAACATATACTGAACTGTAATAAACACTTTAAATCATCATCCACTTTAATTTTAACCACAAACCTGTGAGGTGGATTCAATAAAACATATTACAGATGAGAACACAGTCACAAAAATCTTAGATAATTATTCTGGGTCACAAAGCCAAGTGGTAAGAAAAGAATTTAAGTTTAAGCATCTCTCATTCCAAAACCCCTGAAAAGCAGAGTTGCTTTAATAATGTGCTGACAAATTCAGTGGTATTAACTTCTTTCATTATTTCTGGTTTTCTGTGTAAACTAAGTCACTTTGAAGTCATCTAAATTCCAACTAACACAAATGGCACCAAAATGCCTTACTTTGGCCTCTCTTTCTTTCAAACCACCCTTTGTAATGATACATCTATAATTCTAAGTTTTGCTTTTATTTTTCATATGCAATTGGATCATCTCTTTTTAATTGGTATATTTAATCCATTTATATTTATTGTGATTACTGATTTCTTTAGACTTATTTATGCTACTTTCTTTTATGTTTTCTGTATACCATATTTTTTCCACTGTTTCCTTTTACACATTTTCAGTCTGTTGTTTGATTGATAAATTTATTTGCTCTTTCTTTTTATGTTAATTTAGAAATTACCATTTGTATTTCTATTCTTTTAGTGGCAACATTAAAATTTTTTGCAATCCTACTTAATTTCGTATTTTTCTAACAAAACCTAAAGTTTTGCTATTTCTCTCTTACTCCTAAAATGTTTTAGCTTGTTTTATCCTCCAAACACTGCCCTTCCTTTTTTCTAGGATATTGTTATTCCCAATAATCTTAAGATAATTAGTGACTATTAATATTCCTTTTAAAGTCAGTAATTAGGCTGCATTCATATTCCAATGATATCTTCCTAGAGATTCACAAATTCACTAGTTCATTATTTCTTCTTTCAGTAATTACATATGGGCAATAAATTCATTTAATCCTAGTACCTGAAAATGGTATTTTGCCTTTACTATTGAATGATAGTTTAGCTAGTTATAGTTACATGTTGAGAGTTATTTTCCCTCTCTGACAACTTATAACATCTATTGTTGCTTCCTAGAAGGCTATTGTCAATTTAATTTTACTCTTTTTTAGGTAGTATGTCATTTATCCTATGTTGGCATTTAAAATTTTCTATTTCCTTTTCGTTGTTTACAGGGTTTTTTGGTTCTGAGTCTAATTGGATTTACTTTTATTTTTCCCTTTCAGCTTGCGGTGTATATTTTGTGACAATAAATTTCTTGTCTTCACTTCAGAAAAACACTAAGCTATTATTTCTTGAAATGCTACTTCTCTGCTATTCCCTCTTTTCCTGCTTCTGGAACTGTTATATGTAGTTTGGGGCTCCTCAGTCTATTCTCTGTGCTTCTTAATTTTACTTAGATATTTTCCATCTCTTTGTCTATCTCTCCTGAATAACAGATCAAGCTTTCAGATATTTCCTCCAGTTAACTCTTTCTTTTTTGGCTATGTTCAATCTACTGAGTTTATTACAGTGATTACATTTTTTTATTTCTCAAACCTATACATTTAAAAAATCATCTCCTGTAATTGACTCATAATCATCTATATTTATTCATATCTTGCTCTTGCTGTGTATTTTTCCTATATGATTTTGAGGATTTTAACCATGTACATTTTAATGTCCTGTTCAGAAGATTGTAATTTTCTGGGTAATGAATTTTATCATTTATGAAATTTGTTGGCTATTATGAGTTTAGTTTTCATTCATAGAATTTTAGTTGCAAGACCAAGTTAACAATTTCCTTGTGTTTTATTTTAACTTTTTTTTTTTTCTATTTCTCTCTCGGCACTCACTTCTATATGTCTGGTCTTTTTATAGTTGCCTCTATTTGGGTTACCCAAGTCTCCAGTCAGAAACAAGTCTTGTATTGGCAGCTCAGAATTACCATTCTGGGAGCTGTAACAAATTGAGGGTCCAAGTCAACATATGGCTTGAGCCATATTCAGCTGTCTCTGCTTCCTCCTGCCATGCCATCCAGCACTACAATATAGGCTATAGTCCCTGAGAATGATTTTGGCTTTTTTCCTACTCCAGCTTCTGACTGGAGTGTGGAAGACTTAGGTTCTACTTCCCCACAGAAATTGAAATCTTAACTGCCTCTTTGTACAGTAGATCTCTAGCTTCAGCCTCCCTGTAGTGCAGTAGATCTTCAGCTTTAGCCTAACTTACTGCAGTTTGGTTTTGTTTTTCTGTTTTTTTATAAGAAACATTTATATATTTTTTCCAGAGCAACAATGGTTCCATAAATATTATTTATAGCTATCATTGCTATACATTTATAGTTGCAGGGAAGTAGTTTTATACATAAACTTTCAGCCCCACCTCAATCAGATGACTGCCTCTCTAGTCTGAGTTTTAAATCCAAAGAATGGAGTGGCACCATAGTTAGAATCATTTGAAATATAATTATCTTTTCCTGTGGTCAGATGAATTGTTTAAACAGTTCCCATCCCCCTATACACCCCTCAAGAAATCTTGAAAAACAAAGTCATAGAGTCTTAAGAGCATGGCTGACCAAAAAAAATGCCTCCTACTCAGCATCTGTTTCTCTATGACTAGTTTAAAGCAAACTGGACCAAATTTCAATCAAATAATGAGGACAGCAAAGCTGATTTTCTTCCCCTCCAATTAATCTTTTCTGCCACTTTTATTCACCTACCACTTGCATGTCTACCACTTCCCTAACCTCAGATATATCAAGCTATCTATTTCTGCTTTGTTTCTTTTCTTTTGGAATACTAGAAAAGACTTAGTATCAGCCATTGGAATTTTTTGGTTTATTAATAGAGCATATTTTAGTGAGTGAATTTCAGACATTGTGTTATTTGAATAGTGAATAGTTTATAGCTAATTGGAAATTAAATATTTTGTTTTCTGTTAAGGAATTTAGTTAGTAAGCAAGCAAAATGTGATTTGTTCATTCCGTGAAGAAAGCTCTTAATTTCACATTAGACCAATTTGTTGGACAAATCATGAAAACACAACAGAGCAGAGGGAGAACCAGAAGGCACAGACTATGATCTCGCTATGCTAGATCGGGAGTCGACAGATGATGCCTGTGGGCCAAATCCAGCCCAATGCCTGAGTTTGTATATAAAGTTTAACCAAACCCCTTACACATGGCCTCAGTCTATGGTTGTTTTCACAGCAGCAGAGCTGAGAATTTTCTGCAGAGACAATATGTCCTGCAAAGCTGAAAATAATTGCTATAAGTCACTTTATAGAAAAAGTGTGCAGTCCCCTGCCCTAGATGGTCTTCCTACTTTGTTGAGAAGGAAAATTAGCAACTGGCACGGCAACCAAAGGGAAGTCTGAGAGTCTTTGATGAAAGAAACAACCTGTGTCCAAGTTATACCAGCTTCTCAAAGATATGGGTCTCTCATGCCCTGGTTCTGTTTTCTCAATCTTCCCTCTATACACATGCATACCCACTTTTCCATTAAACTCTTTCCTTCCTCCAACCTAGCCCTTCTTTTTCTCTATACTAAAACCCTAGTGCCTAGGAACATAGATTATATAGCATGCTTTCATTTTATTCACAGTTAACTATATTGTGCCATAATTTCTTTCATCTGACATATCACTTTGCATTATGTGTAACCAGCCTGTTACACATAAACACAGGGAAACAAAGGAGTTCATGGCCCAGAAAGAGAGGCAAACAGATCAACAAGCACATGCAATAAACTGTTACAATTGAGTTTAATTTGAGACCAAAATACAGGGGTGAGATCAATTCTACCTTGGAGGAAACGAGAAAATTTGTGAGGAGGCCTCTTGCGCTAATAAAAGTATTATTAGTGTGCATGTCCTAAAAGTCCCGAAGAAAGTAAGATTTTTATGAATTTGGTAAAGTAAAATCTATCAAAATATAAGAAAAATTATGCTAAGATAAGAATGTATCACAAATATGCTTTTCCCAAATGCCTTCAAGTTGTTATAAAAAACAAGTGAGGCAACACGAATTTAATTAAATATAAATAGCACATGATTGATCTCCTGCCCTTAGGAATTCATTAACTCTAGCTGATTGGATTTGAATAAATCAGAATATATAGAGCTACCTTTAGTGGAGGTTGTGCTAGAGTACAAGCTTCAGATAGAAAAATACCTAAGAGAAACGGTGGATAAAATAGGCAAATAGTTGGATGGAAACTTTATGTTGGTTTCTGATGATAACGAAGAGAAAATGGAGGAGGAGGTGAAGAAAAGGAGAGAAAGAAATACCCTCCCAATCAATTTGGAAATTCAGGTGGAAGATCAGAAATTTTAAATATCTGTTCTCTACATGAAAAAGGAGACACTGGCAGTCAAACTGTCTTGATTTGGAAATTGATCAAGGCAACTAGAATTGACCCTTCTAAACCCATTTCTCCACTTGATTGGGAGCCAAAGCAGTCTAGCAACTGTTTTCTCTGGAGACGAGCTTGCTCTTCCCCTGCAGGCAGCTCCAGAAGAGCACAGGGATAAAACCTAGTTACCACAGGCACGTAAAGAAAAGGATTAAGGCTGAAATTTGAAGAATGGGCTGTTACAAAAGAACTAAATTCCCGGCCGGGCGCGGTGGCTCACGCCTGTAATCCCAGCCCTTTGGGAGGCCGAGGCAGGTGGATCACGAGGTCAGGAGATCGAGACCATCCTGGCTAACACGGTGAAACCACATCTCTACTAAAAAAAAAAAAAAAAAAAAAAATACAAAAGAAATTAGCTGGGCGTGGTCCGGGCGCCTGTAGTCCCTAGTCGGGAGGCTGAGGCAGGAGAATGGCGTGAACCTGGGAGGCGGAGCTTGCAGTGAGCAGAGATCCCGCCACTGCACTCCAGCCTGGGCGACAGAGAAAGACTCCATCTCAAAAAGAACTAAATTCCCAATCCCGGGAAGGTTTCAAGTGGAACTAGAACTGTTTGGAATGATGTAGCTTTTTTTTTTTTCCTGCATCTGGAGGGAAGTCTAACCACTTATATACCCTTTTAGGTTCATTATACCTCAGTGGTTTTATCCAGTGAATGCATTTGATAAGCCTATACATTTTATAAGCCAGAATCCGGGGCAGAAAATGTATTCAACATGGATCTATACAAGAATAAGAGAAATAACATGGATGGATGGACAGAAGGAAGGGAGGAATAAGGAGGGGAAGCAACAAGCCAGTTTGTCATTTCAACCAAGTGGGATCAATGCAGTCTAAATCAAACAGATCTGCTTTGAAAGGACTTGCCATTTACTAGCATGTAACTTTAAGGAAAATTACTTGGTCTTTCTCTAAGGCTTTATGTTTCATTTGTAAAATGCGGATAATAGTACCTACCTCATTGGGTTGTTTTGAGGAATAAGTGAATTGCATGTAAACATGTATCATACTTCATAGCAGATAGTAAACATTCAGTCTGGATAACTTTTTTGATATTGTTATCATTGCTGTCATCCATATCAAAATGTGGTATATTAAAATTGTGAACTGCATTCTGTCAACCAACATCAGAGCTTGAGGAAACCTCTAAGCAAGTCAAGGTAGAGGTGTGTACATTTAATAATTTTTTCTGTAGTTAACTTTTATAATAAGAGCCCAGATGGTATCCTTATCATATTTTCTTATTTTAGCCATTCAGAGTTACAGAATTTTGAGGTGACGGAGAGGCAGGGAAGCCTGTGTTTTCTTTCATTATTGTTGGCATCTCTTCAGTCTGCTGGCAACTAAGGAAAGCAGTAAGTCACCACTCAGTTATGTGTGGGAAGATTTAAACCACATCAATTTCAAAGTGTGTCTAGCACAAGAAAATATTGCTTCTTTTAAAAAGACTAATGCAAATCAGATTAAGGGAGTTAAATAGAAATAAACCTGTAAAGGTTACTAAGGTGCTGATAAGCTTTTATAGTTGTAAGACAAAGAAGGGTTATCTTTTATATTTAAAAGAAGACTTACAGAGTTAGCATTTATTAAGGTAAAAGAACAGTAACCCAATAAAAATCCAAACACCCTGGAAGATGTCTGATCATTTCAGAGCTCCAAAAGCATATAAATTCCATAACAAGGAGTGTGCTTTTCCTTTAATTGACAAGTAAAAACTATATGCATTTATTGTGTATAACATGATATTTTGATGTATGTATACATCATGGAATGGCTCAATCAAGCAAGTTAACATATGCATTACTTCATGCACTTTTTTGTGGTGAGAACACTTACCATCAATTTTCAAATATACAAAATATTATTAATTGTAGTCACCATTATTTATGATAGATCTCTTGTACTTATTCTTCCTGTCTAATTGAAATGTGTTTTTTGGACAACATTGCCCCAATTCCCCTTCCCCCACTGCCTTTGGTAACCACCATTTATTTTACTCTCTGCTTCTATGAGTCTGACATTTTTATACTACACATATAAGTGAGATTATGCAGTATTTGTATTCCTGTGCCTGAATTATTTCACTCAACATAATGTCCTCCAGATTCATCCATATTGTGTCAAATGACAGGATTTCCTTCTTTTTTAAGGCTGAATAGTATTCTATTGTGTACGTATACCACAATTTCTGTATCCATTAGTAAGAAGTTTCTTAATCTCCGATTCTGGAGAATGTTTCCTCCATTCCTGAAACACCTTCAATATTTCTTTCCCTTTGCCAGCAATCAATAGGAAAACTTATTTTTCTCAAAGAATTTTTTTCTATCACTTCACATACATATTATTTTTTTGTGATGAGAACATTTAAAATCTAATCTCTTAGCAATTTTCAAGTATAAAATACATTACTATTAAGTAAAGTCACCATGCTATACAATAGATCTCCAAAAGATTTTTATCCTGTCTAATTGAAACTTTGTAGCCTTTGACCAACATAACTCCATTTCACCAGCCTCCTTACCACCCATCTGCTACCACCACCATTCTACTTTCTGCTTCTAGTTCAACTTTTTCAGATTTCACATATAAGTACTGTAATGCAGTGCTTGTCTTTCTGTGCCTGGCTTATTTCACTTAACGTGATGTCCTCCAGGTTCATCATGTTGTTGTAAATGACAGAATTTCCTTTTTTTAAAAGGCTGAACAGTATTCCATTGCATATATATATAATAAATTTTCTTTATCTATTCATTTATCAATGAACATGATATTTATTTCGTATTTCGGCTATTGAAGGTTCTCTTTTTTTCATGATTGTCTAATTGTTTCAACATTATTAAGACTATCTTTTTTTCCTGTTGAATTGTCTTTGCACCTTTCCTGAATATCCATTGAGCATATATGTGTGGGTCTATTTTGGGAACACTTTATCCTGTTCCATGGATTCATATGTCTATCCTTTCCTAATACCATATAGTCTTGATGACTATTGCTTTATAGTAACTCATTTTTAATTTTTTTATTATACTTTAAGTTCTAGGGTACATGTGCACAACATGCAGGTTTGATACATAGGTATACATGTGCCATGTTGGTTTGCTGCACCCATCAATTCTTCATTTACATTAGGTATTTCTCCTAATGCTATCCCTTCCCCAGCCCCGCAGCCCCTGGCAGGCCTTGGTGTGTGATGTTCCCTGCCCTGTGTCCAAGTTTTCTCATTGTTGAATTCCCACCTATGAGTGAGAACATGCGGTGTTTTGTTTTCTGTCCTTGTGATAGTTTGCTGAAAATGATGGTTTCCAGTTTCATCCATGTCCCTGCAAAGGACATGAACTCACCCTTTTTTATGGCTGCATAGTATTCCATGGTGTATATGTGCCACATTTTCTTAATCCAGTTATAATAATTCTTTTTTTTTATTTTACTTTAAGTTCTGGGATACATGTGCTGAACATGCCGTTTTGTTACACAGGTATACATGTGCCATTGTGGTTTGCTGCACCTATTAACTTGTCCTCCAAGTTCCCCCCCTTGCCCCCCACCCCCCAACAGGCCCTGGTGTGTGATGTTCCCCACCCTATGTCCATATGTTCTCACTGTTCAACTCCCACTTATGAGTAAAAACATGCAGTGTTTGGTTTTCTGTCCTGTGTTAATTTGCTGAGAATGATAGTTTCCAGCTTCATCCATGTCCCTGCAAAGGACATGATCTCATTCCTTTTTATGGCTGCATAGTATACCATGGAGTATATGTGCCACGTTTTCTTTATCCGGTCTGTGATTGATAGGCATTTGGGTTGGTTCCATGACTTTGCTATTGTAAATTGTGCTGCAATAAACATACATGTGCATGTGTCTTTATAGTAGAATGATTTAAATTCCTTTGGGTATATACCCAGTAATGGGATTGCGGGTCAAATGGCATTTCTGGTTCTAGATCCTTGAGGAATCGCCATACTGTCTTCCACAATGGTTGAACTATTTTACATTCCCACCAACAGTGTAAAAGCATTCCTTTTTCTTTATAGCCTTGCCAGCATCTATTGCTTCTTGACTTTTTAATAATTGCCATTCTGACTGCATGAGATGGTATTTCATTGTGGTTTTCATTTGCATTCTAATGATCTGTGAAGTTGGGTTTTTTTTCATATGTTTGTTGGCCGTTTAAACGTCTTCTTTTGAAAAGTGTCTGTTCATATCATTTGCCCGCTTTTTTGATGGGGTTTTTTTTTTCTTGTAAATTTGTTTAAGTTCCTTTTAAATTCTGGATATTAGCCCTTTGTCAGATGGATAGATTGCAAAAATTTTCTTCGAAGAGTTTTTAAATATTTGAATTGAAATACATATGAGCATTTATCCACTGATTTCCGCCCCCCACCACCCCCATCACAGGTTGTGGGTTGCCCCAAAGCTGTTAACTTCTCCCTGACTTCAAAACCTACAGGTTTTGCAAGAAAGCTGCCAACACAATGAGAGTTTCAGTTCCCATGGAACTGTGCATCATGGCTGTAGCTGAAATCAGAGATGGTAAGAGGGGATAGACACTGGGTACAAAAGGAGTCCAGTGTGGTGCCCAATGTTATTTTTAAAAGTCTAATATGACTATGTATATATATATATACACATACACACACACATATATATGTGAACATGTATTATACATTATACATGTATCATACTATATTATACATATATATGATATACAAATGGAAAAGATAGTGAGTTCTTAACAGACTCACCCCTGGAGCATGACCCACCATATCTTATTTTTTGCTTGGGTGGTAGTGATGTGGACCAAGGAGGATATGTGCTCACACAGCTACTGAAATAACAGAACCAAAGGGGCAATATGGAGATTTTGCCTCTGAGCATTTACTTTTTGTATTCTTTCCTCCCTAAGCTTTACCTAACAAAATGTTCTCTGCTCCTCAAATCCCTCTCTCTAGATGGCTTCTATTCAGTAAGATGTGTTTCTGTCCTTTGACACCACTTCTTATTCCAAGAGAATCTCTAGAATCTTCTTAGAAGACTGCACCCTCATTCTCTTCCACAGTTTGAGTCTAAGATGATCCCTCTTCCTGGGATCCTTTCTGGTAATAACCATGCTCAAAGCCTTCTGTTAGTCTAGGTCTACACATCTCTCTTCCACAACCATTCCTTGATTTCTCCAGTTAGAGGCATCTTCTATTTTATGGTCCTTTTCACTTTCTGTCTTATATTATAATTATTTATTTGCCTATTTTATCTTAGATAATAAAAATCCAGCAGGATTCAAATCTCATTGAGCTCTGTACGCCTCACATCATGTAGCACATGGTATGGCTTGTAGGAGGTATTCGATGGATATTTATTGACTAAATAAGCATAGAGATTGAATTGTCTGCTCTTTGTAGGTAGGAGTTGTGATAACTTCTATGTGTGTTCTCAACATTGTCTTGTGCAGCACTGGGCATGTGGCAGAAATTTTTATGCACTCACCAAACCCAGTTTCCTTTCCCTCCTGGCACATATCTGGATTCCATGTCATGTCTTTCTTGAAGTTAGGTTGGGCCAGGTGACTGAGTTTGGCTAGTGGAATGTGAAAGCAAGTGATGTGTACCACTTGTAGGACTGGTTGGTAAGCGTGCTGCAAAGTTGTCTGTGCTCTCACTTTTCCCTTCATTTAGAAAATCTAGCAGAGGACATCCCACCCCAGAGGATGGGGGAGCCCCAGATGGAACAAGCATAGCTCCCTGAAAGGCTGCATGGCAACAGGCTCCCCTCATCCCTTCTCTGACCCACGTTAGACTGGAACATGAGTGATACCTAAACCACTGGTAAGCAGCCACTGAGACATTCTGGTTATTTATTGTGGTACTTAGAATACTCTGACTAATACAGACACTGAGATATTTTTTATTGATTTTATTAACTCTAGTAAGAAACAGAAGTACTATATTTCTTTGAATTTAAGATACCATCAAATGTAAGACACATCATTATTTTATGTTTCATAAAATAAAAAGAAAGAATGAGTGCTGCTAATCAAGCTGTGACAACCCATTCTAATTTCTGAGAAGGTAAAATGTGCAAAAAAGTGGATCTCGGAACTAATGAAATACAACAATTTACATGTAAAATAATTCTACAAAATATGAAATTCTTTAGTGAAATATTCAATGTATTTACGCAACATGCATTCATTAGTCACCTCTTTTATGCTTAATATTATGTTTGGTCCTGAAAGTAAAATGAGAATAGAACATAGTCCCTACCCTCAAGAAATTCACAGACTAGTAGGAGAGATTAATATGTTAAAATAATTAAAATTCAGTTTAGCAGCAATAAGAATATAGCTAATATGTACTGTATATACTATGTGCTAGATACTGTCAATTACACATATTCTCAAGCATATGTCAGTCCCATGGGAAGAGTATTATTTTATCTATTTTATGACCATGCTGTTCAGTAAGTATACTGATGGAGGTTAGTCTACCCAGTCCAGCAATGGCATTATAAAGGGAGTCACTAAGTGCATGATTGAGGTGGGCTGGGGTAGGAGGTACAACATACACAGGGTCAAGGACCATTTTATAGAAATGATGAGGCTTTAACTGTGTCTTGAAACTAAAAAATGGTGTCCAGAGGGGCAAGACAAACATTCCAGAATAAAGGAAAAGCATGTGCAGAACCAAAAGATAATGAATGATCGCAAAATGCTGATGTATAGTGTGTGAGGTTATGGGAGGTAAAGAAAGTTGAGTGCAGGGAGAATAATGGATAGTTCACAATGAGCTTCATGTATGATATTCAAGTGTTTGAACTGATTTATAGGATGATGAGAATTTTAGAGAGGTTTTAGGGAGGAGCGGAAGTAAGAGTGGACATTACCAAAATAAGGTCAAAAATGACCATTTAAAAAATACTTCTTAATACTGTCTACATTTGTAGAAATTGAGACCAAATTAGCAAAGAAATAGGATTAGTTATGTCTCATTATCAGTCAATCAACAAGAATAAAAGATAGTGAGATCTATTAAGATGGCAAAAACATCAAGAACATGTATTACTGAAATTCACTTGAATTGATTTCATATTGCACATGCATAAAAAGATAATTTTCTATTCCTTTTGCAGTTTTGTGAGTTATTACCTTTAAAAGAAGACTTTATAGCAATCATTCACAAATCCATTCAGTTCACTTATTACCTCTGGAATATTTTCTTTTAAAAAATATTTCTAGAAGCAATTTTAACCAGCCCAAGTTTCAAGCTTTAAAGGGCCGCTATTTTGCATACACAGTAAGTACTTTTTCTGAAAATTTTGTGTTATAGATTCATAATTCTCAGTGGGCTACCCCTGTTAATATGCACTCACAGCTGCATGTAGCCCTAGGAACCATTTTTATATTAAAAATAATGTAAAGATACTTAAACTTATTCTGAATCATCATGCATATTACCAAGTGTGTGCCATTATGAATAGCAGTCATAGCACACTGCATAATGGTATGTCAAAGACAACGTTGTGGTGTAAACTAAATGCATATTAAGAATACACAAAACTCTGCTGAATTTTAATTGTCCTTATTCATAGGACACAGAGCTCTAATGATCCTCAAAATGCATGTGATTTAAATAAGCCATCTTTATTCCATTCCATTTAAACCCTTGGTGAGAGTTAATCGGCTTTGGTGGGCTCATTCCTACTGATGAACATGAAAAAAACTTAGCTCACACATAGAGAAATGTACAGCAAGTGGTGAACAAATAAAGTGAATCATCTCTAATGTACCTCACCAAAAGCACCCTACTCACTTCCAAGCCTAATCCTAAAGTTATATGAATTTAGAAGGGACTCCCTAATTGATCTCCCTTTCTGAAAGCTGATTTCCAGAAGACTTGCTTATAAAGGAATTACACCTAAATAAGAATGTTGCCAAAGTTACTCTAGGAGTGCTAATGAGAGATGTTATTTTTGCTCTGATACTTTATTTAAGAAGTGGTATTAGCAATAGTTACAACTAACAAAACCCAGTCAGTGGAACTCATCTTAGTCACTTGCGTAGCTTTATTTCCTCTGACCTGGTGAGTGTATGGCTTTACAGAGGAAAATACCAGGTGTATTACCAGAAATTTCAGGATTCCTCCCAAATTTCTTCCAAATTTAGTTGCAAGAAGTAGATATGAGGTCTTGTGTTCTGATCAAGTGGAAATCATATGTGATCGTTCTCTTTTTCATTTTAAAAAACATTTGTGCCAGACATTTGTGATTGGTGATCGACTTTCAGAGGAGTGAGAAAACTCATGAATAAAGTTCATAGGGGCACTATATTAAAAATCCCTGAGGCAACTCAACAGCCATAGTGGACTGTGGCAGCTATGGTTTTGTCTGCTCATCTCTCTTCTTCTGATACATACCAATTTTCTTTCAGGAAGCTTTACTCTCTGATGCTGTGTGGGGTCATTAATCCCCGTGACATGGTCTCACCTGGTCAAACTGCATCCAAATATTGCCAAAGTCCCCATGTGTCTTGGGGCCCAGGAATTAATGTAGGAATAGGAAGCTGACCCAAAGAGGGCCAAAAAGTCTTCTCCAAGAATTCTGGAGCTCACAGTAAGACAGTTTTTGTCCACTGAGATTACTCAAGTACTTGAACTTTTCTAGCTTTATAGCAAGCACAAGGTTTCCAGTTGCCATTTGCCCAATTTGTGGAGAAACCTGATTACTAAAATAACACAAAGAGAAGTGACAGAGTGCAACTGAAGCAGAGTCATGCCAACATTTGAGCCCCCTGCAGGCTTATATGAAGTTAGCTGCATCTCTGGACTTCCCATGCATGTGAATTAATGAATGTTTTATCTTTAAGTTATTTTGAGCTGGGCTCCTATAAGTTGAAAGAGGAAAAAAAAAAAAAACCTAAATATAAATGACTTTTATAGCCATTCAGCATCTATTCACCATGTTTCCAGTAACAGTTGTTCAAATTCCCTCTCGAGGAAGCACCCTGTTCCCATTCTTAGTCATGTCACATGGGTGGTCTCAACCTTCAACTGTAAGCCTGGCCAACTAGAGCACCAAATTCCCTGGCCTCACGGTGACTGGCTCAAAAATTGAAATGTGCCCCAATTAGAGCCAATGAAGCAGAATGAAAATTTTGGAAGAAAGACATATTCCTTTCCCACTAGATTTAAATACTGGGAAAACTGAGCCTTGCATCTACAGGGGCTACCATGCTGGGCCTACCTAGTCAGTAAGTTAGTATAAGTCAAAAAGCAGAGCACAGAAATAAAGAGTAAGTAATGTATCACCTGAGGCCTTCAGACCCTAGATCAGCCTGTATCTGAGGCTATATTTTGCCTCTAGTTTTTTAGTCAATTATGTCCATTTTTTATTTAAATCAGCTAGAGATTTTGGTTTTGGTTTCTGTGGGGGGTGCTTTTTTGTCAAGTGAATGATCATTGATCATCCAAATACACTAACAATTATCTTCTAGACTAAAGTAGGTTAAACAGTTGGTATAATATGTATTTTTTATATTTCACTTGATTTTTGTTTCTTCATTACTGGAATGAAAGACTTGAGAGGTGATTCTATGGCCTTTCCTCTATTCTCAGAGACACCTGGAATTTGATCCTGCAAATCCTCCTTTAACATTAATGGAAGGAATTTTAGGAGTATACGTATACCAGGCCTGAGATAAATGATAATCCAGCCACGGACTATGTACTGGACCAAGAGCCTATACCTTATTAGCAAGACTATTCATCAAATAATGAATAACTTTCAGTGGTAAGAATCAGCTGCATGAGAGAATGAGAGTTAGAATTATAATCCTGAGGCGTCTAAGAGACTAGCTAGTCTATAAAAGCTAAAAGGACCCAGAATTTATGGCTTTCCTAAACTGAGGTTGTCTGCATCTACTCACTTTTATTGCATTCCAATTGTAGAATGATGGGGACCTCAGAAGCTGTGCCTACAAGGACTTCCATTCTACTGTCCCATTCATGCCATGATTGCATCCTGTAGCCTTTCTGAAAACCAAATAAACAATGCTGGATGAAGCCTACAGTGTTTTCTGAGTTTGTCTAAACTCAAGATCAATGCTGCTATCAAGCAGAGACGGCATGGCAATCACAGAACAGATTTGGTTCCTATGCTAGGAGGCTAGTAAACATAATTATGAAGAGTGCTCTTTCTTTGAAAATGTGTCATAGATTCCAAGGGAAAACTTCCCAGTAAAATCTGATCAGACTTCAGTTAATTTGGAAGAAGGAATTGAGGCTGCTTAGGTCTCCCATATTTCCATATCTGACTGTTTACCAAGAAGGCCTATTCTATTAAACTCTTGTTTGAACCTATTCTGTCCACTCTACCTTCACTTCCATTGTATTGGTTCATAAGCTAATCGCTTCATTTCTAGATTAGTTCAATAAACGGAGAATTGAACTTACTGTCTTCCTTCTATCTCACCTCCCACCAAAGCATCCCTCACACACAACAAGAGTGATCTAAAATAGGATACAGGCTATATACCAAGGCGCTAAGTCTCTTTCAATTGTCCTTTCTAGTCACATATTCTATTGCTTCAAACACACACACACGCACACACACACACACAATTTACATACATACACCCATATCAGGAGGCTTGCCCCAGTTCATCACTGTCTATGACCATGAGGGTAAGTCTGTATAATTCTGGAGTTGGTCAGCAGGCCTATATTAAGCTACATTCTCCAATTTGGCATGTATGGGTTTAAAAAAATATGTTTTTTTCTCTATCTGCTACTCCATTGTCTTTTTAAATGATTTGTTCCAAATCCCAGGTAAAGAAGAATGATGCTATAATTGGCCACTTCCAAATACTCCAATACTCTTATGCCTGAAATATGTACCTGTCTTCCACCCTTGCCATTCTCTGTCTTACCTTCAAAACCTAGTCTAAAGATCTCTGCCTCTATAAAGCCTGTCCTGATAGTCAACGTATTAGAGTTTAAGGATGCCAATTACATTTTTGCTTCAAATTAATAGATATTAGACACATGACGGAAAACAGGGCTTGAAGCGTTCAGTTATTAGTGGTAAGGCTGAATTGGAGAATTGAGTAGAGCCTTGTAACCACCGGCTACCCAGACACACTCAAGCATACACACAAGTGACAGATAAAAATATAGAAAAGTCATCTCCCTCACAGTTTCCCATAGCTTGATCTATTGAGAGTCTGACCTCATGGAAATTATAAGGAAAGAATGTGGCTTCCAGAGAAACAGTCATAGAAATCAAGTGTCTGCATCATACTTAAACAGTTTATCAATGCCAAGCGGAAAAGTGAGACCCAGAGAATGTCAGGTTCTTACCAATCTCAGTAATGAGTTAACTCAGTTGAGAGAATAGAGAAGGGAGAGGCTTCTGTAATGGTAATTTCTGGTGTCAACTTGACTAGCTGAGGAGTGGTAAAACATTATTTCTGGTGTGTCTGTGAATGTGTTTCTGGAAGAGACTGGCATTTGAATCAGTGAAGATCTAAGCTCATCAATGCAGTTGGGCATCATCCAATCCATGGAAGGTCTCAATAGAACAAAAAGGCAAACAAAGGATGAATTTGGTCTCTGTCTGTTTGAGCTAGGACATTCTTCTTTTCCCACCATCAGACGTCAGTGCTCCTGGTTCTCGGGCCTTCATATTAGTACTGAATTGCACCATCTGCTTTTCTATTTCTACACATTGTTGCTGGTAGATCTTGAAAGCTCTTGTTCTGCATAATCACAATACAAATATATATATATGTATATATATAAAACATAACATGTATGTGTATATATTAAACATAATATACATGTATATATATTAAACATAATATACATGTATATATATTAAACATAATATATGTATATATATTGAACATAATATATGTATATATAGTAAACATAATATATGTATATATATAAAACATAATATATATGTGTATATATATAAAACAATATATATGTGTATATATATTAAACATAATATATGTGTATATATATTAAACATAATATATATGTGTATATATATTAAACATAATATATATGTGTATATATATTAAACATAATATATATGTGTATATATATTAAACATAATATATATGTGTATATATATTAAACATAATATATATGTGTATATATATTAAACATAATATATGTGTGTATATATTAAACATAATATATGTGTGTATATATTAAACATAATATATGTGTGTATATATTAAACATTATATATGTGTGTATATATTAAACATAATATATATGTGTGTATATATTAAACATAATATATGTGTGTATATATATTAAACATAATATATGTGTATATATATTAAACATAATATATGTGTATATATATTAAACATAATATATGTGTATATAAAACATAATATATGTATACATTAAACATAATATATGTATATATATTAAACAATATATGTATATATATTCAACATAATATATGTATATATATAAAACATAATATATGTATATATAAAACATAATATATGTATATATAAAACATAATATATGTGTATATATTAAACATAATATACGTGTATATATTAAACATAATATACGTGTATATATTAAACATAATATACGTGTATATATTAAACATAATATACGTGTATATATTAAACATAATATACGTGTATATATTAAACATAATATACGTGTATATATTAAACATAATATATATGTGTATATATTAAACATAATATATATGTGTATATATTAAACATAATATATGTGTATATATTAAACATAATATGTGTATATATTAAACATAATATATATGTATATATATTAAACATAATATATATGTATATATATTAAACATAATATATATGTATATATATTAAACATAATATATATGTATATATATTAAACATAATATATATGTATATATATTAAACATAATATATATGTATATATATTAAACATAATATATATGTATATATATTAAACATAATATATATGTATATATATTAAACATAATATATGTATATATATTAAACATAATATATATGTATATATTAAACATATATGTATATATATTAAACATAATATATGTATATATATTAAACATAATATATGTATATATATTAAACATAATATATGTATATATATTAAACATATGTGTATATATTAAACATAATATATGTGTATATATTAAACATATGTATATCTATTAAACATAATATATGTATATCTATTAAACATAATATATATGTATATCTATTAAACATAATATATGTATATCTATTAAACATAATATATGTATATCTATTAAACATAATATATATGTATATCTATTAAACATAATATATGTATATCTATTAAACATAATATATGTATACCTATTAAACATAATATATATGTATATCTATTAAACATAATATATATGTATATCTATTAAACATAATATATATGTATATCTATTAAATATAATATATATATATATCTCTCCTATTGGTTCTTTTTCCCTGGAGAACCCTAACTTCTAATATATCTCCCTCCCCATAACTTCCTCAAGAGACCTTAATTGTTAGTGGAAGTTTATTTATGTATGGGTAAAGATGGGAAATAGGGAAAGAATTGTCTCCTCTTATACTCCCCAACTTAATTTGCTTAAACCCAAACTCTCCTGAGTGCCCCATTAAGTTTACACATTCCTCTGTTAATACACTAATTGTTTTTGCTCTATGTGTATCTGCATTTATATGTATGTATTTCTGGAATATTGGATTTTTTTTAAATGCAAGTATTTGTCTATGTTCCAGTGTTTAGCAAATACTTGTTTCTCAGTAAATATATAATGGCTGAATGAATAAGGCAGAATCATAGAATATGATAATAGAAAGGGATCCTAGAAATTATCTACTTTGATTTCACATCTAAAGCCAAGAATCTTATAGACAACATTGCTGAGCATCAACTAGTCACTGTTTGGACACTTCTGAAAACTTTACAGGTTTTATCTAGACATAGAAAAGATAAAAATATCACCTCTATGTATTCAGAAATATACAACATCATTTCTTTGGTATTCTTGCCAAAAAGACAAAAGTTTATTCCAAGAGTGAGAAAATATTAGACAAATCCAAATGGAAGGACATTCTGCAGAATAACTTACTAGTATTTTCCAAAAGTGGAAAGATCATGAAACGACAAGAGAGACTGAGGAACTGTTGCAGACTGTAGAGACAGAAGACATAGCATCTAAATGCAATGTGGGATCCTGGGTAGGAACCAGGAACAGAAAAAAAGACAAATATTGGAAAAATTGAAAGTTAAAATAAGGTATGAAGTTTAGATAAGAGCATTCAGTCAATAATTTCCTTGTTTTGACAATTGGATGATGGTTTTTTAACATGTTAACATTAGGGGAAGTGAGATAAGACATATATAGCTACTCTCTGTCCTATCTTTGCAAGTTTTCCATGAATCTAAAATAAGTTCAAAACAAAAAGTTTTTAAAAATCACCTCTATAACACATATATGAGTGTGGGTTTACAATAGTTTAAAATCTTACCAATCTTTTGGTCTACTCAGCACAGTAGTACAGCCATAAAATTGTATGTGGAGTACAATTACACTATCAGGCATCACAGCAAGTTAGAAATAGCTGAATGTCTGTAGTTAAGCAGCGTATGGTATACGAGCATTTCAATAGTTCATTTTTACTAAGTAATCTGTCTCTTTGCATGGGTCTGAACTCCAGAGCTAAAACAGCTTTCTTATCTTCAGGATTAATTTATGATTGAGAAAAGTCAGGGAGCAGGGTGATGCAAACATCTTAAATGGGCCCCCAGGAATTCCCACTCTTCTTGCCTTCCTTTCTCAAGAACGTAGTATTCTCAGTCCTTACCCCCAAGCCTTCTGCTTGAATTACACTAAAATTCCCTTGCATAAAGTCTCCATGTCACCTCTGTCCATTAACAGATTTCATGAAGACAGTATGTGTTTTACATAAAAGATAAGATGAAGGCCTCTACTCACAGTGGTAGGAGATGTGGTAGGGCACATAGGCTCACACCAGAGGAGTTTAATAGATGTGGTATTGATTCCTTAATTCATACAATATCAGAAAATGAAAAATCTCAGAATATCAGCAAATGTCTGAACAATGTTCACGATTTCAATTTTATTCGAATACAAGGTAATGTTAAATCCAGTTGAAAATAACGATGCTCTATCCCAGATTATTACATCTGATACTTCTTCAAACCTTTACTGGGAACCTAATATGTCTCCAATAGGCCCCTCTTGTCTACTACTACACATCCTCTGAGCCTCAGCGGTATCTTTCTCAAGCCCCTGGTTAGTGAGTGGTTCTACATGGACCCTGATCCGCTTCAGGGAGGAGCATTTTGATAGCACCTAGCCCAGGCCTGTGCTGTATGCCCTGTCCTCTTACTTTGGGGTTCCTGGGTTGGTACTGTGGCATGTGACATTGCAGGAACCTAGTCAGTGTTCACACACGTACAACCAATGGGTTAATGTCCCATGGGTTAAACTTCTGACTAATGAGAGATGGGAACTAATTTACACTAGATGCTAAGACACATTTCATTTTGTTTCTCAGATATCAACAAGATTGACCAACTTGTCACCGCAGTTGAGACCAGCTCCGTAATCCCTCTTTGTAATGGCTCTCCCTCCTGTCTTGCTTTGGACCCTGCTATCTGAAGGCACCGTCTAAATAAAGCATAGGTTCCAGGATCTACTTTTTAGGGAACCCAATAGAAGACAGCATCTTTGCATATTGCAATTAAATTGTCCTATCAAAGAAAAAAAGTTAAAAACTGGCAAGAGAAGTATAAAACAAAGTTCCTAAAAGCATATATGTTAAATTCTGGGGAGATTTTCAATAAATCCATCACTGAGATTTACACATTCATAAACATATTCTTAGATTACACATATTCTGTGGTATTATTCTTGGGTCTGACCAAGAATAATACAGAATACAAAAAACAATAGAAAACCATAAGAACAAACTTTATTCAGTTGCAATATTAGTCCTTAGCCATGGTATACATGGTGGCCTTTACAAAATCTAGCTGACCAAAATAATGCTTCTCTCCCTGCTTCCATATGCTTGCCACTTTCTACATATTTAGGGGCTATGAAAGTCAACAAACAACACTACCAGAAAAAGATGAGAACACTCAATAGTGTACAGCATTTTTGGAGACGTAGGCACCTGGAAAAAATGTGTACTATGAGATGCTGGGACATGAAGGTTAATGGGACAAGTACACACTGGCAGGGATTAGTCTCCCCTATTCTAAACCTGTGCCAAGAATTGCTGTCTCATCAGCATAGGTAGAGAACCCAACCACAGAAAATATCTCACCTCACCCCAGTAGACCCACCCTGAATAAAATAAGTGCTAGAAACTAAATGTAGAGACTATTCACACCACTTTGCCTCTAAGACCTAAATCTGAGGAGGAATTTCCCAACAATCAGTAGACAAGGAGGGTTGCTAAAAACACATTCCCCATGTCATGTCTACAGACAAATGTGAGACAGAGAGAGTCTTCTCCCCAACCAAAGAAAAGTAAACAACAAAAAGCAACACATGAGAAAAGGAAAAATATGTTGAAAACTCAGGAAATCATAAGACTATTTTAGAAGAGTGTCTATTTGGTGCTCTCAGAAACAGGTCCCAAAGCATGATGAAAAACACTGTTAAATCAAGGCACAGGCAAAAATGAGGCTGATGAAATAAGAAAGGATTTTAATGAGTCCTAAAATATAATTTAAAATTTTTAAAAATTAGGCAAAAAAAGCAAAGCTACACTATGTAAAATCAAATCTTTGAGGAAATGGTCCAACTTGAGATGCTCTCCTAGAATTTGAAAAGAATGATTTTGATATAGATATTAATATGAACATAATATGATATAGGATAAAGGGCTGAGAACTAAGCTAATACATAGATAGGCCCTGAAGAAAAACGTCAGAAACAGAATCCTTGAGGAGACAGTATAAACTAGTGAGCTAGTGCTTAGGATTTGGAGTGAGGCATTTGGGGTTGAAACTCTACTATTTACTAGCTTAGAGGCTTGGGAAAGTTAATTAACATCGCTTACTTTTGTCTGCTTCTCTTTAAGAGAAAAAGAATAGTAGCTATTCTTATGACTACATTAGATAACGCATATAAATTTTTTTACATAGGCATTTTAAGCACTCAGTGAATAACTATTACCAATACCATTATCATTGTCATTGAACACAATAATCAAAGATGTGTTCAGAGAAACTTTTCCTGAGATCAAAACCTATGATGTGAAACTGAAAGAGCTCACCATATCCCAGACATGGTTAATGAAAAAGGTACATAACATATCTCACCCCAGCCCAACTACTAAAACCAATTATACGATAACAACATTTCTGCAAATACCAAAGCTTCTTACTTAGAGCAAACATCAGGTCAGGCTCTAACATTTCCTGCAACACTAACACCTAAGAAAATGAAATAAAAAGATGTTCCCAAATTATGCCGCTTACAAATCTCCCTAGAAAAAATTATTCAAAGATCCTCTTGGTTACTAAGAGATCATCAAAATTAAAAAATCAAGAATGGCAAAGTTGCAAAATTAAAACCAA